>NC_041395.2:190743361-190980861 GCF_900747795.2 Erpetoichthys calabaricus
ATATACGTCCATAGCCTGCAGCTCGGTCATCGCGTGAGGCGGCGTTGGGTTCCCCCATCCCCATGCCTCCCACGTAGTTGGCTGCCTGCCTATATAAAGCCGTCTGTCGATCCGGTCTCTTCATTCCCTTCCTTGCTTCGCCACGGTATTCACGTCTCCCTGCTGATAACTGTAGCCTTTTTATTTAATCCATGGCTTCTCCACTGTTTTATTGTTCGTTTATTACGATTATAGTTATTGTGTAGGTATTTTAGACTTAGTTTACATTGTTCAGGTACCCTAGAAATTTGATTCTGTTCATCTGGACAAAGTTTTTAAGTGGGAGAAATATTTTGAGACTTATCCAAGTCTCTTCCTCAGTCACAATTGACTGCAGGTTTCCCCAACCTTATAAACAGTACCTTTGCTTAATCACAGAAACTAGCACCTTTGACAAAGGGCCAGTTGATCAGAGATATGCAAATTGTCCACTGATTAGTAGACGTGTGAACCATTCATAGAGGGTTGAGGAATGGCTGCAATCACAGCATTGTAAGATGGCGACAGATGTACCCTTAGGCCCCCTCCTCTGTTCAGAGATGGTCGTTCCTTTTTCATGTAAATGGCCTCCTTGATTCCTCTCTCAAACCAGCGCTCCTCCCTGTCCAGGATGTGCACCTCTTCATCTTTAAAGGAGTGACCACTATCCTGTAGATGTAAATAGACTGCGGAGTCCTGGCCTGACGTGGAAGCTCTTCTGTGTTGTGACATACGCTTAGCTAGTGGCTGCTTGGTTTCCCCGATGTACAATTCACGGCACTCCTCCTGGCACTTAACTGCGTAAACTATGTTACTCTGTTTGTGCCGTGGGACCCGATCCTTGGGATGGACCAATCTTTGGCGTAGCGTGTTTTGGGGTTTGAAAGCCACTGAGACCTGGTGTTTCGAGAAAATGCGCCTCAGCTGTTCCGATACTCCTGACACATACGGGATCACTAAGGGTTTTCGCTTAGGCAGTGGATGTCCTTCCTCTTTCATGAATCGCTTGGAGCATTCTTTAGGTGTCCTCCCTGCTTTGACAAAGGACCAGCTGGGATATCCACATTTACTCAGGGCCTTTTTGACGTTGTGTTCTTCTGCTTCCCTGGCCTCTGAGTCTGTGGGAATGGTGTTAGCTCTGTGTTGTAGAGTCCTAATGACACCTAGTTTGTGCTCTAGTGGATGTTGAGTCAAACCTTAGATACTGGTCCGTATGTGTGGGTTTACGGTACACATCCACTTTCAAATGTCCCCCGTTGACGATGGAAATTTCACAGTCTAGGAAGGCTAGCTTGTTATTTTTCATATCCTCTCTGGTGAACTTGATGTGTTTGTCCACCCCGTTGATGTGGTCTGTGAACTGTGGTACCTCCTGAGATCTGATTTTCACCCAGGTGTCATGCACATATCTGAACCAATGGCTCGGTGGTGTTCCAGGATAGGATGATAGAGCCCTCTTTTCCACTTCTTCCATATATAGATTGGCTACTATAGGTGAAACAGGGGAACCCATGGCACACCCGTGCTTCTGCCTGTAGTACTGGCTTTTGTATATGAAATATGTTGATTGAAGACACAGTTACAAAAGTAGGCACACTTGGTCTGCATTGAGAGAGGTTCTTTTACTGAGAGTGGGGTCATTCTGTAATCTCTTACGTACTACCTCCACTGCTTCAGTCACTGGGACACAAGTGAATAGAGATGTAACATCAAATGAGACCAAGGTTTCTTCTGCCTCCATAATGACTTCTCTCACTTTCTCCACGATATCCAATGTGTTCTGAATGTGGTGTTTTGAGCTGCCTACCACCGGGTTAAGAACAGCGGCCAGGAACTTGGAGATGTTATACATGACTGAATTGATCATGCAGACAATGGGTCTTAAAGGAGCACCCTGTTTGTGTATTTTTGGTAGACCATACAGACTTGGTGTAGATTCCCCTGGGTATAATCTGTGGTATGTGGTCCGGTCAATAGCATTGTCCTGAACTAACTGCTTAAGACAATCTATCACCTTTTTCTTGTAACCACAACCTGGATCTCGCTTTAAGGGCTCATAAGTATTTTTGTCACTGAGCAGAGATAAAATTTTCTCATGGTAGTCTGTCTGGTTTAGCACAACTGTGCATCTCCCCTTGTCCGCTGGAAGAATGATGATGTTGTTGTCCTTGCTGAGTGCCGTGAGGGCCTTCCTCTCCTCAATGCTGATATTGGATGCAGGGGGTTTTGCATTGCTGAGACATGCCGAAACTTTTATCCGCAGTTGTTCTGCTTCCAAATCAGCAATGTTGTTGTTTCTGATAGCAGATTCTGTGGCTGTAATCAGTTCCACTAGCGGGATTTGTTCGGTGTGACCGCAAAATTTAACCCTTTAGAAAGGACGTTTCTCTCTGCTTGGGTGAGTTGTTTGTCAGACAAGTTCTTCACCCATTTGTCCACATCTTTAGTTTCTGTCTGGCATCCTTCTCCCTGCTGGTTGTGGAGGGCACTCCCCATAGTGTGCTGGTGTTTGTGGCGCACAGCAAGTAGATCAAACTTCCTCTTTTGCCTGGTTTTAGACTTTTCATGCTGTGCTAGACGAGCCTTCTCGGTGAACTCAAGCACCTGTTGAAGTGTTTTCTCATCTCATCCCACTTAAAAACTTTGTCCAGATGAACAGAATCAAATTTCTAGGATTTCCTTACCTGGATTATTGAGCATGCATCGAGACATTGTTCAGGTACCCATTTCCTTTATCGTTCCAACTGTACCTCCATTAACATGTCTATCGAGGTGATCACCATCGATCAAAGAACTGTCACTTACCGAGTGATTTCCATGCCCGGAGATGGCGACTGCCTTTTCCATTCTCTGTGTTACATATTGCACGGCCATATCAGGCTCACTCTTGATATCCGGAGAAACATTGTGTCTTATGTATTGAATGACTGGGACAGGTTCAAGGTGTGGACTGATGACGGTACAGGAGATAATTATACTACACAGGAGCACTATAAGAGTGAAATTCTTAAGCCCATCACCTACAGTATGGTTCTGCATGTGAGTTGATGGCTGCCACTGAATTGTTCGGTTGTCGCTTTCAAGTGTACCGAAATGGTCAAATATTTTACACCTTTGGACAACCACCAATGCCTCTTAAACATCTTAGATTCACAGGTGATGATTTGAGTAGTGGACACTTTGATGTTTATGAATGTTTAAACTCTCAAAAGCTGGATGTGAAGTTATCGATGAAATCAGTTATATGCTTACAACGCTTGACAGATACCGAATGTCACTTTAACACAACAAGTCCTGCAAATACTAACGTAATTGAAACAAACCATGAAACTCAATTATTATGACAGCAGCAATACAAGCTGTGAGAAAACAGTAAAAAGGAGGCGTGTCAGACGTCATGGTACATTTTCTGATGCAGCTAGACGGAAACAACTTCATGATGCTGCCGCCAAATACTCACAGAAAAATCCACAAGTTAATAGACACGCTGTCGCTAAATACTCGCAGGCAAATCCACAAGTTCATAGAGAAGTTGCCGCTAAATACTCGCAGGCAAATCCACAAGTTCATAGAGACGCTGCCGCTAAATACTCGCAGGCAAATCCACAAGTTCATAGACACGCTGCCGCTAAATATTTGCATGCAAATCCACAAGTTAATAGAGCTTCTGTTTCTAGGTACGATCCCAATAATGAAAAGCGGCTCATACGAAAACAACAGGTTTGGCTCAAAAAAAGCCGATTGTGGATTTGCGTACGACCCAAACATACATTATGAATCTGACAAAACAGTACACATTGGATCCATGGATGTTGACTGTGAGTATTGTCAAGCTCACAGGTGGAAATGCGAGTCCCCTGGTTTGTGCTGTAATGGTGGTAAAGTCTCTCTCACTCCTTTACATAAGCTTCCTGACCTTCTTGAGGGCCTGTTAAATGGTGAACATCCTCAAAGTGAGCATTTCTTGAACAACATTCGAAAGTACAACAGCGCATTTCAAATGACGTCATTTGGTGCTAACCAAATCGTTGGGGGAAATTTTATGCCTTCATTTAAAGTCCAGGGACAAGTGTATCACTTGATTGGCAGTCTTTTATTTATGCCGACTGAGGAACACAAATTTTTGCAAATTTATTTTGTCGGGGACGATGAACAGGAAGCACAAATGCGGTGCGCTAATGTTTCTGGAGTTAACACGCCCCTGGTGATGAAAAGGAAGCACAAATGCGGTGCGCTAATGTTTCTGGAGTTAACACACCCCTGGTGCAGCAATTACAAAAAATGCTGCATGATTGTAACACTCTTCTTCTTAATAAAAATTTTAAAGCAGTACTTCGCCGCTGTGAAGTGTGGGTATTTTGCTAGTTACATAATAAAAATAAAAAAGTAGAGCTAATAAATTATTATGGTGAAAATTGCTCAATATATTTTCTGCTCATATTGAAATATAATATTTAAATTACATTAGTTGGAGTTCCTCTATGGATATTCCCACTAACAGGGTAACGTGAGTCAACAGAATGCATTCACTACCCTCCTGTTAAAACTAGCTATATATGGTTATTTAAGTAAAGTGATGGAGAGGTTCCTCATAAATATTACCTATGGAATACAAGGAAATTGAAATTTTTTACTTTAAATTTTTAAATTGCCAATATTCTTCTTTAGATTTTGTTATCTATAGATCTTGGTTTACATTAAGCAAGTTTAAATTAGGGTAACTTGCATTACACCATAATCCACTCCCACAAGTGATCTCAGTTTGCCTCATTGTCAAAGTGGAAAATTTGGTGATGGGTATTGGGAGGTTAGGAACCCCTCAGTTAACCCTTGGGAACCACTGAACACCTGGTAATTAGAATTGTGTGGGGGTGCCTAAAAATACATTTCAATAATATGTCACAGCATTGTATGAGAGTAGCACACATAATTAAAAAAGGGATTGAGATCTTCAGCTTAGCTAGCAGAGCAGATCAGGATTTCTCTTTGTTTATCCAGAATGTCTTCACACCAAACCAGCCAGTCTCCAACTATCTGCAGTCCAGGACCAACATTAGTAGCTTGCTTTTAAAGTTCAGAATACACTTAATGATTCAAAATAAATCAAAATACACAGGAGTGAGAAACCATACAAAAACTCAGGCTTGTGTAGGAAATTCATGACAAGGATCTTTATAAACAAAAGCTTTTCTTCACAAAAAAACAGAAAATCTTTATATATAATACACTACCGTGGCTGTTCATTTGGCTGTCCAGGATTTTAAATCACCTGTAGTTCACAAACTGTTTGACCTATTGACCTGAAATTTGGTACACATATACTATGTGACGTCTACTATCCACTTTCGAGGTAATGATTGACCTCGAAGGTTATTCCTCTTTTTATTTTTATTTTATTTTATTGTATGGCAGTGGCTAGCAGGGCAGCCATGCGGCACATGCATACGGGCACCGTTCTCTATCCCTACCACCTTCGCCGTCACATCCTCTAACTCTACATATCTTAACATCATTCTTGAGGCAGATTGAAGACTCAAGTGCCAGCTTAAGTGAAAAATTAAAGATAACGTACTAAGTAATTGCAACACAAACACTGACTTAATCATTTTTAACACGAAAAGATGCTGACCAAAGAAGAGAAGAAGCGGGTCACTAGGGTGGAAAAAAGAAGAGTTGCTCAGGAAGCAGCAAGCGCATCAACCTCTGAGCAAACGAATGTTAAACATACAGAGAAAGAGTATGAAAACTATTAATGCTCAAGTCAAGTGTATCCACTGCACGTTATCGTGCAGTGTGCCAATACTTGTACAGGGATAATGCTGAAAAGAGCAAAAGGGAGTTGCCTGAAAGACAATGTACAGAGAACAAATCCAAAATCACAATCCAAAAGCAGCAAAAGAGTCATGGAACCAGAAAACCAAGGAAGAAATAATACTTATAAATTGACATCTACCAAACATCAATGGAGTGCTCTTTAGGGTTATTCCCTAGAATATATAGACAGAGGGCAGTCTCAACAGCAGTGACATCAGGGTGACCTCACTTCTTCGTGCACCACCCAAAAAACACAAGTGACATAAGAGATCATTATATTACACACATATACTAAACAAAACATAAACATAACAATATTAATTTAAAATATATAAATGCATGACATATACTTTAAACGAAAAAAGACAAAGAAAAAAAAAAGAAAAAGGAACATAAACCTAGACTGGGGAAAAGCCCAGGAAAAAAACATAAGAGGTATTAAAAAGCATCATTGTCCATTACTAGGTTTGAAAGAAAGTATTGTAGCAACTTGCAGGTAGCTCTTCACAGACTGGATGGAAAGGCAGTTCTCTGTAAGCTTTTAACAGTTTGTCTCAAGAAACTTGATCGTTCTGTTTGATGTTGGTCAGTGTTAATGATTGAGCTCTTTTGTAATTTAGTTTTTATTTATTTACATGTTTTTCTCAATATTATTATTTTCCTGCCATACTGAATATGTACATTTATAATGTGTTTTCATTTATTATGAATTATTTCTATGTCCTTTTAAAAATTATTTCAATGTATTTTTGGAATCATTTGCTGTCATGTTGTGTTGTTATTGACCCTGAGCATTGCGGGTTTGCTGGGGCAAGTCCTTGAGAGTCGGTTCCAAGTGCTGTCATCAGCACAACAGTAAAATAGCAGTGAGAAGCAATTGTGATCCAAGTATTGACTTTTACTTACCAATTTTCAGGTCTCAAATTAAGGCTACAATTTCTGACTATGATTTTGGTTTGTGCTCTGGTTTAGACAAAAGATAACACTGATTGCTCTTGTTTGCTTCTTTCAATTTCCTCAGATATTTCAAGGTTTCATAGACTAGAAGAATAAAACAGGACAACTCTGTAAACAATAAGATCAATATAAAGTATGAATGAGACACTGATTGTGAAATTGTTTAGATTAAAAACCTGTAGCCATGACGTTTCTCAAGGACCGATTTTATAACCACTGCTTTCACTCCCCCGCCCAAAGAAATCTCCCTGCAATGCATTGTTCAACAATGCTGCAAACCTGCAAAAGAGAATCTATGTTCATTTGACCTTGGCTTCAACTAGATTAAGGGAAAAGCACTGCGCTGTGCGTGTATGAACTACCCATAAGCCATCACAAACATGTTGTATTGCATCAGCTTCTATACATAGTGGTTAACACGTAATTTTCCAATTGCCTTTACTTTTTCATTTCATGAAATATGTGTAAGAGTAATGTGTGACTATGTTATTGCACCATGTTGTCACCCTCCTTCTATCCATATGTGGTCAGAAAATGGATTAATGGAAAAATAAATGTGCTGACATTAAATTAATCAGTTGATTTAAATTAATTATCTATGACAAGAGACGGAGTTTTCTTTAATGTCATGTACATAATGTAAGTTAATACATGGGGAATAACAGTAATAAAATAACAGTGGGAGGTCGAGCTTTTAGTTACAGGGCCCCTAAACTGTGGAATGGTCTGCCTGCTACTATAAGAGATGCCCCTTCGGTCTCAGCTTTTAAATCCCGGCTGAAGACTCACTACTTCAGTTTAGCATATCCTGACTAGAGCTGCTGATTAACTGTACAGACTGCATTTCTGTTGTTAGTCATTAGCACTTAAACATAAGTAACATGACAGTTATAATTGTATAATAACCCTCACTTATTCTGTTTTTCTTCTCGGTACTCAAATGTGGCACTTGGTGCCACGGCCCACCTGCCAAGTTGTTTTGCCTGCCTAAGGAAAAGTCATCCCAGATGGAGGATCGCAGAAATCGTGGGAAAGAGGGGTTCTTTCATCGGATTGGCTGGCCCAGCACTGTTTCAGCCGTGGAATGGCCAAACGGGGGAGGCAGCTTGAAGGATGTGGTCTCCAGGACTCTACACAAATCCAAATCTTATTATGGGATATATCATCTACTGTTAAATTCTGCTCTGTACTTCTAAAATTTATATTTTTTATTTTTTCTTTCTTACTATATTGAGAAATTGTTCTGTTCTGTGTACTGCATTGTATTGTATTGACCCCCTTCTTTTGACACCCACTGCACGCCCAACCTACCTGGAAATGGGTCTCTCTTTGAACTGCCTTTCCCAAGGTTTCTTCCATTTTTTCCCTACAAGGTTTTTTTTGGGAGTTTTTCCTTGTCTTCTTGGAGAGTCAAGGCTGGGGGGCTGTCAAGAGGCAGGGCCTGTTAAAGACCATTGCGGCACTTCCTGTGTGATTTTGGGCTATACAAAAAAAAACTGTATTGTACATTAGGCAGCACGGTGGAGCAGTGGGTAGTGCTGCTGCCTCGCAGTAAGGAGACCTGGGTTCGCTTTCCGGGTCGTCCCTGCGTGGAATTTGCATGTTCTCCCCGTGTCTGTGTCGGTTTCCTCCGGGTGCTCTGGTTTCCTCCCACAGTCCAAAGACATGCAGGTTAAGTGGATTGGCGATTCTAAATTGACCCTAGTGTGTGCTTGGTGTGTGTGTGTGTGTGAGTTCTGTGGTGGGTTGGCACCTGCCCAGGATTGGTTCCTGCCTTGCACCCTGTGTTGGCTGGGATTGGCTCCAGCAGACCCCCGTGACCCTGTGTTCGGATTCAGCAGGTTGGAAAATGGATGGATGGATGGATGCTTGACATTAGAAAATGCTTATATTATTCAGTCCATTGCAGGAGGGATTCTAACATTATGCCAAATGAGGAATGCTGTTAAATCTAAAGTGCATGACTTTGGGAGGTATGTGGAAACTGGTCAAAGGCAGCAGGTTCAATCATCTCGCTATACAATTATCCTAATAGTTGCATTTAATTATAAACAGCTTCTTTAACCTGGAAGGAATATTGCAAAACTGATCTATGTGGAAATAGGAGCCCTAGAAGTATAAGGAGCTAGGTTACATTTTTTTAGATAGAATGGAAGATTAATTTTAAAGTTGGGAAGGGAAAATGTTGTGTAGTTTGGCTTGAACAAGAGGAGGCAATGAAACAATGTCAAGGAAGGTAAAGTATTAAGTAAATATGTTTTATGTTTTATTAAGTAATAATGGGAAGGGAATAAAGAAAAAAATAAAGTAAGAATTAACAGAGGAAAACAACAAACAGATGAAATCAGTATTGGATTTACTATACAGTATAGGGTTTTTTTCCAAACTGTTCATTGAGAGACTTGTCACTGTCAGGATTGCGGTTGTTTTTTTTTTATAGTTGTGTTTAACCCTTACTCCCTTGTCTGATGTTATTATATGTTTTGTCTTGTGTTGTCTCCTTGTTATCAGTACTATACCTTAGTCACTTATGGCTGTCACGTTTTGCCTTAATTGAACCAGCAATTACCCAAGAGTCTTATTTAGGACATTTGATGCCACAGACACTATGCTGTGGAATTTACTCGCTTTATGGCATGGAGTTATTTAGCCTCCTTTAACACTCACCTCTTCTGTAAGGCTTAAATTCATTTGCCCATTTTGATCTTGGATAATGCATGGTTTGATCTTTGTCTTTGTATATTTGTATTCTTGATATATAAATTTGTGGATATTGCCATTTACTATGTTTGTGCTTTTGTTTCAGTACTTTTACTCCTTGGTTTTCTTTTTAAATTTTCTATAACGAATTTCAAGTTTCATTTGTTGTATTTTCAGATTTGGAACATAATTATTTCCTATCTGTGAATTTTCATAATGTGTTCTTTTTAATTTGCTTTCTGAATACATTATTTCATTAAATTAATTTAAACTTAATAATTAAAATATTGAGTGGCCAGGGCAGAAAATGTTACACCTATGTTCTAACATACTCAAGAGGTTCCATATAAAACAGTGGATATTGTAAGGGCATACAATGTTAGAGAACATCTAGGGAAGTGTCACAGTGTAAGATGTATTCAAAGGAGAGTAGGGTTATTATTAGTAAACTCTTAGTAAAAATTGTGACTCTAAGCAGATGCAAGACAGGACAGGGCAGGTCCAACCGCTGAGGGTAAATAAAAGAATTCAGAGAGAAGAATCCTGCAAGGAAAATGACCCATTAAGGTCACTGACCACTGCACATCCTGCTACCAATAAGCCAATGAACATACTGTATATTCTTTTTTCAACATTACAAGCAGAACATTAGACTTTTTATTTTTTAGCTCAGAGCTCAAGAAGTATAAACTTTTAAAATAAGGACATCCATAACTCAAATGTAGGAGAATTAGGGTTTTTCAAGTACCAGTAAGAGGCTTAGCAAGTATATAAATTAACTTGTCAAGGAGGGTTGATGGCAGAAGAGCATACTGCTGACAGGGCCAATTTAAGAGAAGCAAGGCCGATATGGTCTAATCTAATTTAGAACCCATTCAATTCATAAGAACTAAATAAGTTTAGGTTGTAAGGGAAATCTATAGCGCACTAACAAAAAAAGGGAAATTTTGTCAATATTTAGAACTAATCCAAAAATTTCTTGGAATTGGCCCACTCTGCATTATCTTCAATACCTATATTACGAATATTGGTTTCCCAATCCCTGTCCTCCATGTCAGTTACTTTAGCACACAGGAATGTGATCTGGAATTCCTGTGTATGGCTGCCCACATTGACAATGTATATAATCTCATTAAAATCTTTTTTTTATTTTATTTCTATTTAACTTCATTCATGTGTTGTTGAAGTGCATGTGACCTACCTCGAATCTAACTTGTATGTAGTTTTGCATGGTGGGAAGATGTTTAGGTAGATGTTGATTCAATTACCAAGTAGTGTGACAGAAATAAGTTCTCTGGAAACCATCATAACATGAATGGATGATGTTTTTGCAAAAGTTACATGAATAGTGTGGACCACCCAGGCTGGCACTGTCAACTGAACCAGACACAGACAAGTGTGGGACACAAGTTCAAGGCACACATGTTTTATTTTTATTTTTCTCCTCATGGGAAATGCCTTCCCCGTTTCTCACAGGCACAACACAGTCCAAATCACAAGCACAAGCACAGCACCAACAAAACTCTTCCTTTTCTTTTTCACTTCTCCTATCCACTGCTCCAGTCAAGCTTCATCCTCCTCCCCCCGACTCAAGCTTCTGAGTAGTGGCTGCTGGCTCATTTTATAAGGCACCCAGAAGTGCTCCAGGTGCTTGATTACTTACAGGTGTGGCAGAAGAACTGCCCATAAGGGCTTAGCAACTCCTGCTGCAGCACCCCCCGGAGGCACCTGCGGATTCCAGCTGGGCTGCCCCAAACTCTAGACGGGCTTACGCAAGGAGCCTTTGCCTACGCCAATTCGACACTGGTCGGTATTCATGAAAGGTTTGCGTAAAGATCCTTGCGTAACTTACACAAAAAAAGTCGGTGGGCATTTGCCAGCCTGAGCCTGTCTCTTCTACCGTAAGCATGAATGGCCAAAGGGTATAGTGAATAGGGAATCGCCTGTTATTGCGTAGGCTGCCAGAGGTACAGGACCAAAGTGCTGGCTTGCAGTCCCAGGTCATGAATCACGTTTGTGAAGGGGATGCTGAAATAAAGACACACATTTCTTTCTCGTCTTTATTCCTTTACTAGCTATCAATTCACATATAATAAGCACAATGACACAGCACATGTTATGGCCACCTGGTAGATGACGCTGACGGTGAGAATCGTTCAAGTAATTCAATCAGTGTTACTCTCTAGTTGGAAGAATGGCCTTCGTTGCACCTGTAAGGGTACTGATCTGAAGAACTGTCTGCTAAGTGCATTGCACTGCATCTTCCAGCTGAATAGCAAAGCAGTAGTTGACTGGGAGGCTGCCCGCTCCGATGTGTCAGGATTACTCAATATTCCAAAAACATGACACTTTGGGGACCTAATGGAAATGATGAAGGGGTAGGTGACGTGAGCGAAAGAGCAAGAAAGAAGAAGAGGAAGGCGAATGACATTAAGTTCATGTGAGATCGAGGATAAGATAGATGGAAGAGACATGTTTCCAACGGTGGTCTCAGAATAAAGTAAAGAGTCCGAAAAGAAAAGAGGAAATGTAGTGGGCGAATTGAAGAATGAAAACATAAGTGCCTGGAAAGAGCAAGAAACTGACGGCCTGATATGAAGATTTAAAATTCAGAGAGTGACGGGAAGATTAGGAAGGGGGTGCGTAAAAGTTGGAATGTGACGTCGGAGTCTCTGTTCACTAACTACATGTGACAGAAAGCCGCTATGTGGATTCTATGGGATTGATTTGCGCGCTTCAATGTTTGATGAATGGTTCAATGTGGTGAAGCAAAATGCCGACATACAGATGCATTTGTGTTGCTTTTATATTCAAGCGTCGCATATTCTCGATCGTAATGACACGGTACATTTTAAAAGTCTCACACCATCTTTTGTGCAGTCTTGTTTTTCTGACCTGATAGCAGCAATCGCCACACAGAAGACACTAAATGTATGATATTCCAGCTCTCTGCACATTTAGAATCCTTAGATTTATACTTGATATCACTTTCATGATGAAATACATTAAGGTATGTATGTTACATTTTACAGATAAATTGTTAATTTCATTTAAATAATGAATACTGTTAATAATTACGCACATGGGGGTGACAAGGTGGTGGAGCGGCAGCGCTGCTGTCTCACAGGGAATCATGTCGCTGGTGTTCCATGTCTGGAGTTTGAATGTTTTCCTTCTGGGTTTCCACAGTGTGCTCCGGTTTCCTTCCAAAGATATTCAAATTTGGTGACACTAAAATGACGCTGGTGTATGTGAGTGCTTGTATTCACCTTGCGATGAGCCCTGTCTAGGGATTGTTTCTGCCTCATGCCCAATGCTTGCTGGAATGGACACATCCCTGGATTGATGGATTTAATCATTAAACATCCTTTTCAGAGATATTGCGGTAAAGTGTCATTAGAAATTTAATGGGTGTTCCAGGCAATTCACAACATAGCAAAGCTGAACCTGTTCTCACCGTGATGATATCTTGCACTGCCACCTGGTGGATTCTTCCAGATTTACGTAAAGTATGTGCACAAGTATAAAAAGTAAAACGCTTGCGAAGCAGGAGTGTCTGCTGGAGCATGCGTCATGTGAAGTATAAACCTAGCCTAACTCCCATGAAGCCCTGCGGGAGTCCGAGGTACCGCTGTAACCCAGGGGGATTTCCATCTAGCGTCCTGGGCGATGTAGCACTCTGGCCATGCTTGCTCCCCCAGTCCTCCCAGTGTGGAGGCATCCTGGCTGTGCAAGGGCCCTGACCACACGCTACAATAGTAATTGACAAAATTGGTATTATGCTCTTACAAACCTCTTTGAATGTTAAAAGAAAGCAGCCATATTAAAGGTTTTATAACACTGCTAGTGATTACTTTGCAGAAAAGAGTTTCTTCACTGGACTGGGTATCTCAGTATTGGATCTTCCAGGTGATATTAGTAGCATCTCAGATGAAAAGGCAAGTCAGTCTGAAATTTTTGTGGTAGATGCTCAGAGGAAATACATTATGTAAAAATGTTGGGGGGAAAAAGATTTTCGAAGGACGTGTCTATTGTAAAAGGCCAGCTCGGCTACAGACAGACACACAGACCAACAATTTCCAAAAACACACACATTTATTATTTTCTTATGCACCTGCACACACAATACAGTGCACAAGCTCCAATAAACTCTGCTCAGTCCTTTCTTTGTCTTTTTCTTCTTTTCCTCCTGCCACTTCCTCTCCTCAAGTTGCAAGATCTGTCCTCTGCCTCCTGACTCCGGTACCCCGAGTAGAGTGAGGCGGCCTCTTTTATACTGCACCCGGAAGTGCTCCAGGTGCTCCTTGATCAAGTTCCGGGAGCACTTCCAGATTTGGTGGAAGTGCTGCATGGAATCTGGCTCCTTTTCTAGCAGCACTTCTGTGTGTGGAAGAAGTGCTGCTGACCACGGCTCCGGAACTGTTCAGGTGCCCCCTGGTGGTGGCCTGGCCTCCGCAGGGTTGAGCTTCTAAGCTCCAGTCACGTGGCCCCGATGTAAACCAAGGGGACTGTCCTCTCGTGTCCCGGGGGTGGTATTGTCGGTGATATGTCCAGTCACCCAGTCCTCTTCTGAAATGGGTGTCCCCACCGAGCAAGATCACCAGCTGTCTATCACACCATATACTGCTATGGGTCTTGTGGTTTCTCATATCACAGAAGTTCTACAAATTTGAATTGGATGAGTAAAGCTGATTACAACTGTTATTTTAAAAGATGATCTTCTCAAATGACATAAGGGCATTAAGAGTGGATTAAGTGCATCTTTATGTTAGAAAATATTTTTTTATTGTAAACATATTCAGATTTTTCAAACTGAATACAATATGTTTAATTTTGTATTATACTCAGTGTACAGTAAGCTATATCAGTAGACGGTTAGCATCATATACAGTATATGAGTACATTTGAAATCCAACCCTGAACTCTCCACCCCATATTTTGAATCACTGTTGTTCTTAAACAAATCAAAGCAAATAGAAACAACAACTGGAAGTCTGGAAAACAAGTGTAATTAATTAAACTTTTTTTGCAAGCCATTCTGAGTGCAAAAAGTAACACATATAGCTACATATGGGTCAATTTATTTTATAATATTTGGAATTTGGAAAGTATGAATTTTTATTCCAAAGAAAAAAGAATCTTTCAAAGAGAATGTTTAATAACCCAATTCAGGAGTTAAAGAAGCTGGAGAGGCAGAAGACACAAAGCAGAAACCAACTTTGGACAAGAATTCAGTCCATCACGGATTACATTCCTTCATAGTAATTTAGGGTCAACAGTCAGTCTGAACTACACACTTTTGGGAGGACACCTGGAGAAAGCCCATTTGAATGCAGGGAGAAGCTGCATATTCCACATGGACAGTTTAGACTGGGTTTTAGCTCAGGGCTGAAAGGCATCAGTACTATCTCTGTACCCCTGTCTTTCCCATAATACAATTCTTTTTTTTTTCTTTTTAATTTAGAATATTTATTTTATTTGAAATAATGAAAGCAACAACTACTTTTCTGTCATTGTAAAATAAGAGGATTTAAAAAAAAATTTGAGGATACTCTACTACTGCATATTAAGGTACATGTACTGAGTTACGTGAATAGCCGGAAGAATCAAAATCAAATGTGGACATTGAAAGAAAGCCTCACCTACTTTATATATTTTTACTCCCAATATAAAAATTAGAATAACACAAGAATATCAAAAAGAATAGATGTGTTGATAAGTAGTAAGTTTTAATGCTTATACTCCAAAAATGTATTGTCTACATGCAATTGTAGGATTGCACTTTATGTACCGGTAATATACTCAAGGCACCTTGTTTGACAAGAAAAAAATAAATCTGGTTTCAAAATTAGAAAGCTAGAACATAGACAGACCTTTATTTATCCCTGGGAAAAATTTGGCTTTTTACAGAAGCTCTTCAGATAAATAAATAAATACACATACTTAGATCTGAGCAAAAAAGAAAATTAAAAAGAAAGAAAACTTACGATGTGGCTGTCACAGTCACAGTGAGGCACTATACAGGCATATTGCTGTTAGTATAAAGGTGCCCCCAGTAGCACTTCTTGACATGCTTCTGCTGAAAAAATCATTGATTGAAAGTATTCATTGTTAATGTGTTAGGTAGAGGATGTCCAACATTATTCATAATGGCACTCAGGGTGTCCCATAACTGAGCCTGCTCTTTTAATTAGCTTGTTGATTCAATGGACCTCTCCTGAAGTGATGTTACCAGCCCAGCACACCACAGCATAGACAATTGCACTGGTCATCACAGAGTTATAGCAGATGTGAAGGATGTCACTTCCCATATTAAAGGAACTCAGTCTCCTAGGGAAAAAAGAACCTGCTCTGCCCTTTCTTATATATTTTCTCTGTGTTCCAAGACCATTGCAACCTATGATTAATGTGGACTTCCAAGTACTTGTAGGAGTGGACCACCTCTATATCCACTCCTTGAATAGTGACCCGACATAGAGGTTGTTTGGCATGGCGAAAGTCAATAACCAGTTCCTTGGTTTTGCTGATGTTAAGATGCAGACAATTCTCTTTGTACCAAGAAACAAACTTTTCTACATGACTTCTATACTCTGTCTCATCTCCTTTATCAATAAACTCCATAAGCGCATAATCATCTGAGAATTTCTGCAAGTGACATGACCTGTTGTTATACTGTAGTTATAGTATGAGGTGTTCAAAGTGAAGATGCTCACATCCATATCAGAAACAGTCCTTGAGCTCAAAAACTGCGATCTGCCCCAAACACAGTCCATTATCCATGATACCATAGGGTAATCCACCTGCATATCTCTGAGTTGACACCTTAACAGGGATGAGTGGTGGTATTGAAGGCACTGGAAAAATCAAAAAGCGTAATCCTCACAGTTCTACCAGCTTTGGAATAAGCCTTATAGAGCAGATAGATGATTGTATCCTCCACTCCAATTTTTGTCCAATAGGCAAACTGCAGTGGGTCCAGGCGAGGACTCATATAGTCTCTCAAAGACCTTCATTATGTGAGACATAAGTGCCACTGGTCTGCAGTTATTAGGTGAAGGGGCACCTGCCTTCTTTGGAACATGAACAATGCAGGGTGTTTTCCACAGTAGTGGCAATCTCTGAAGCATTAGGAACAGGCTGAACAGGTGACAGAGGACACCACAAAGTTGGTCAGCATAGGCCTTAAGAACTCGAGGACTGACTCCATCTGGTCCTGAATGTTTCCTTTGTGAAGCTTCCTCAGTTGTCTCCTTACTTGGTTTTCAGTGATGGACAGTCCACAGTAATGCTCAGAGGTGGACTTGTCATTGGCGATTCCAGTTGATGTGGGGAAGACTGTTTATTGGAAGATGTTGGCAGTAAGAAGGAAAAAAACTGGTTCAGAGTATTAGCTTTGCCAACATCCCCTTCTAGCACAGAAGCCCTGGATTACTTGAGTCCAGTAATTATATCCAGTCCATTCCAGATATCCTTCATGTTATGAGTGAGCTTGATTTCTATTTTAGCTTTGGAAGCATCCTTTCATTTACTCAGCTTTTTCTTTAGCACGCACTGTATGTCCTTCAGAGGGTCTTTGTCACCGGATTTGAATGATCCTTTATCCTGATTCAAGAGACCATTAGCTCCTTCGTAATCCAGGCCTTGTGGGTACCACTGTGTCAACACAGAAGTTAATATAGCCTGTGATGCAGCAATTGACTGCCTTAGTATTGTCCCCTTATGACTAGGACATATTATTTGTAATATTAAATTCCTGTCAGAGCAAAGAGCAAATGGGAAGTGTTGTTCATATAAACACTTCTCATTTACCAGCTCTAACATAATTAACTGCAAGTGTCTCTTTAAGGTTAAGAAAACCAAATATTGGTTGGAAACAAATCTACTAAACAGGACCATCAGGGAAGAATTTAAGATTGTTTATCTGGAAAAGGTTTACTGAGATGTAGAAAAAAATACAAATTATTATGCAATACGTTCAAATGATCCAAACACAACAGCACAAGTGTGATTTTTAGGAAACTGACAGACTGTGAGTAAAGGAACGCGATCTCTACACTGGTGTTAGAAAGGCATGTCTGCATACCATTATGTGTAGATGGGACTAATGGTAGTCAGTGAGAGTGACCATGCAATGTTTAGATATTGCTACAGGAGTGAAGTCTTCAGGGGGACTATGATGAGAAAGGTGGTTATGTAAGATTGAGTGGGAGCCAGTAACATAAACATAGATTTATATATAAATGTTTAGAATTGCGTACAACGTTTTATGTTATTTATAGAAATTGATGCTTCTTTTATCAAAGTACCATTAAATTTGATTTAAAAATGTATCCAAGACATTGTCAATGTCACAAATAACTATTACTAGTTGGAATTACTTCTTTAGAATTTATTATTCACATATGTTCACAAAGCCCCACTTTCAGCAGCCATTACACCAGTGTCCAAATGGTAAACTCTATTAACTTGTCCTTAATTAATCACGTTTAAATGCTAATTGGTTAATAGAGATAATTTAGTAAGTGTGTTAGCACAGCTGAAACCTGTTTTTGTGTTCAGAACATCATGTAGTTTACCCTTCTTTAATTTGCAAGATACTGGCATTCCTAAAGTTCAATTCTTGTTTCAAAAATGGGCCAAATGAAACTGCTCTCTCAAGAAACAACAAATTTTATAAAAAGGTGTCTATTACTGTCTTGAGAGAAGAAGGCATACTGGATCTACCCAGAATATAGAAAGAAGCAGAAGGCACAGATACTCCGCTGCATAGTAGGTTAAGTACATCGGAATCAGTAGTTTGAGAAACAGAAGCCTTACCGGTTGTCAGATGGCAGCTTTCTTAAATACACGCTAGATGCCTATGTCATCTGCAAAAGTGGAAAGATAACTTTAGGATGTTGGACTTTGTAGCAGCGTTTCAAAAATAAAGCCATATCTGAATCTGATAGGTATAAAATATGCAAAACTTTGGAGTCACTCAGAAACTTACCATGCCAATATCTGTGTATTTTAGTCCTTTTCAATACTTTCTTTTCACTTTTGCAGATGATGCTGATATTAGGAGAATATCTATCAAAAGCATGAACATTTTGGGGTGATTCCAAACTTTTGATTCCTATCTAATATATATTTCTCTTCTGGTTCGTCCTGCTTCCACTTCAAAACCAGTCCCGCCCACTTGCAACCGACACGGCATTTCTCGATTCCTATTTGTCCTCTTCCAAACCCTTCCCCACGCTGCCTGCAGCTCCTCTTCAAAACCAGTCCCACCCACACGCAACTGACACGGCATTTCTTGATTCCTATTTGTCCTCTTCCAAACCCTTCCCCACGCTGCCTGTGGCTCCTCTTCAAAACCGGTCTCACCCACACGCAGCCGACACGGCATTTCTCGATTCCTATTCGTCCTCTTCCAAACCCTTCCCCACGCTGCCTGCGGCTTCTCATACACCTTGCTATTTTCGTTATACTGCGACGGTTGTTTCCTAAGCCTTTGTTATAAAATGAATGACAATATCTTCTCTGTTGACGTTTTTTTGTACAACGTCATCTCTATTCCGGGATCCGGCAACTGCCTGTTCCTATCAGTGAGTTATTTCTTGACACAAACGGTTGACAAAGGCAATGCACTCTCACTACGACATAGGGCAGTAGATTTCGTTGCATCACATTGGGACAGATTTGGAGACGTTCTCCCTGTTGTTCTTTCCAATGCAAGTCGAGTTATAACAACAAGTCAAGGGTATTATCAATACATGGCAACATCTGGAGTTTATGGTGGTGAAGCTGAAATTCAAGCTCTTTCCGAGATTCTCCATGCTACCATTGTCATTTACTTCAAACACGACCCCAACATCCCACCTTGCATTTACAATTCTGGAAATACTCTCTGGATAACACCAACACATCAGTCCTCATTCATTCTTCTCTTCCACAAAACACTACAGTTTTATCTACTGCTACAACCTTCCTCTGCGACATTTGTAGTAAACCTTTCAAAACAAAAACCAGCCTTGCCAAACACAAGAAAATTCACTGCAATGACAAATTGTATCAGTCTCACACTTGCACAAAACATTTCACAACGCAGAACTATTTTCACAAACACACAAAAATTCACTCCGCTGAAAAATGACCTGACTCCCACTCCAGTAACACATTCATCCAGTGTGATTCCTGCAACAAAACTTTTCAAACACGAACCTCACTTGCTAAACACAAGAAAAGGCATTCTTCCCAAGAACTATATGAGTGCCAGAAATGCATTAAGAAGTTCACTACACAGGATTGTCTGACTAAACACAATAAAACTCATTCACAACTCTTGCAATGCGACATCTGCAAAGCAACGTTTCCAAACCAACGCAGTCTCAGTAGACATACACACAATCCTCTTCCCGTTACCACAGGTACTTCTTCACCTAATTCCTGTCTTACCATCCAAGAGTACAACATTGGGACTCCAGACCAGCAGTGCAAACATTGTCATGTACTATACTGGCCTGCTGAGCGTAATACATCCAACAAGTACTAGAGGTGCTGCCACAACGGTAAAGTAGCTTTACCACCTTTGCGGGAGCCACCTGTGTCTTTACACAGCTTCTTACACAGCAAACATCAGAAGTTAAAAATTATCGTGAACACATTCGAGAATACAACTCTTCTCTAGCTTTGTTTCCATGGGTGCACAGATAACTCAACCTCCTGGCCACAGACCGTACTGTTTTAAAATACACAGGCAAATTTATCACCATATTTCTCCACCATACGCTAACACTTCTACCTCTCCAGGATATGGACAGTTGTATGTTTTTGACACAGCGCAAGCTACTGAAGTATGCTTACAAAATAAAGCAAACTCTGCATGCAGCGAAAATTTATTTCTCCAGCTAGATTCCATGCTCAGAATCGTCAATCCCTTTGCTAAATCATACAAACACATGCATGAAATTGCTCAGTCCAATCCAACAGTATCTGTACGAATGGTTTTCAAGGAAAACCCTAGGCAGGATTTACGATGATACAATGCCTTGACACGTCACACCGATATTGCAGTAATTTTCGTTGTAGAAGATGGCGAACCGCCTGCCGAAAGGGACATTTGCATCTATACCATAGGCAACTCCTGTAAACAGATTTCCATGCTCAATATGAATTGTGATCCTATGGTTTACCCACTTTTATTCCCTTACGGATACATTGGCTGGCACAAAGATTTATAACATGTTCCAGATAAAGAACTGGCAAGTGAATAAGACTTACTCAATACCAATTTTACGCGTACAGATTAGCAATGAGGAATACATTTAGTATTTTGCACTCCAGCGGCAAACTATTCCAACAGTACGTCGTAGATGCGTATGTTAAAACAGAGGGCGCAGGTCTCGACTATTTTAGATTACATCAACAAGATCTTCGCGTGGAACAATACAAAGGACTATCAGACAGTGCGCAAGCAAACGCTGAAAATAACTATGTACGTGTAGGCAAAATGATCATATTACCGTCCACATTTTCAGGAAGTCCAAGATACATGCAACAAAACTATCAGAATGCCATGGCCATTGTACGTAAATTCGTAAAGCCTGATTTATTTATCACTATCATGTAACCGACTGCAATCCGCCTTTCCCTGCATTGTGTAAATGATTGTCACGTAGGCACGTTGGATTAAAACACAAGCTTTTATTTTTCTTTTCCAGAAAATCTTTTCAAAACAAAAGGAAAGAAATAGACGCGTCACATAAACGTCTTCTCCCCTCTGCCCCTACAGCATCCACCGCGCTTCTGCCATTAGAGCCAAAAACGTGGTGCATGCAGGTTGTGAGGTGTGACGTTAATTAACACTCGTACTACAACAGATTATATTGTTGGTATACTATTAACTATTTACAGGGATCAACTCTTTTGGGGAAGTTCATAACAAAAGAAAAAATAAAATTATAAATAACATTTTACACTTTGCTACAATCACATGTAATCCTGCTTGGCCGGAAATTCTACATACACACTGCGTCTTTCAAGAAGTATTTATTTCTTCTTGATTTCTGAATTCCTTTCTCACAGTTTTCCGTTCCTATTCTTACACCACCGTATGCTATGGCGGGCATCGGCTAGTAGTATATATTGAGAGAGAGAGAGAGAGAGAGAGAGAACACCCATTGAGTTTAGGAGTTCCTCAGGGTGCTCCTTCATCTTTTGACAGTACTGGCAATGATGATGAACAAAAAACACTAATAAACACATCTACATAATGTGGCAATTTAGAACAAACAAAACAAAATTTAGTAATACATAAAATAACAAAAAAAAACACATTACACGCAAAAGAAGACAAAATGAACAAATACAAAGAAAAGACACATTAGCCATAAATGAGACCTTGGCTATTTCCTAATATCAGTCAAATATGGAAACATATCTTCCAACATTGCACAGGAGGCCTCTTTCTTCAACTTAAAAACTATAAATAGGCAGCATTATCTTCATAACTCGCCATGAAACGTACCAGCAATCAGCAACAAAATCAACCATTGAACGTATGCCTTAGATACTCTGATACCAGCTCCTTTTATGAGCAGCTATAGTGTCACGATTAACAATCCATGTTTACCACAGAAATCTTATAACAATTCATAGCTTGGATTAGATCAATCAGGCCATTACCCCCATAAAGACATGCATTGAAACTAAACAAATATAGCAAACCCTGACCTGTACCAATAGGATTTTGACACATCAATGACAGCCTCCTCCTTTTAACACTTTTCATATTTTTTTTTGGTCCTAGTATATTAATATTTTTCTAAGAGTTTTAAGTTCTTAATTCTCTACTATGACAAAATAGAAATGATTTTAAATTTTACATGAATGTAAATCTCAAACCACTGGTCTTTTCTAAATGCTGAATATGACAATAAAAAAGACCAACTAATTAAATGAGATCAGTCTGAGTAGAATGACTCACTGATTGTGAAACTGGTGGGTTCAACTCATTGTATCCAAAAACCTGCATCCAAAGGGGTCCCTCAGGAATTGGATTGGAAACCACTACTCAAGATTCTTATCATGCTTTTAACCCTAAGTGCTCACTTATAATAGTCTATAAAAAGTCAGATTTATAAAGAGAGTTGTATTAGCCAGTTCTCAGTTAATACTAATAATGTATATGCAAGGGGTGCTGGGGCGTCATTCAGTACAGCATTTGGACTGTTATTAAAGATGGATTAATTGGTACCACATCAGACTAATCTGCATCCCTAGTGTCTGACAAAAAGGAGCATTCGGTCTCAAATCGTAAAACTTTACATTATGGTGTAAAGAGAATGAAAAATTATGGAACATAAAATTATGTGCTGGTGAAGTACAGAATATCTGTTTGGAAATGTAGTGAGAAGTCAAGCAAAATGACAACTTTTATTGGCTAACTAAAAAGATTACAATATGCAAGTATTCTTAGGCCCTTTCTTCAGACAAGATTGGGAATGAAAATGTTTAATTGCTTTTACATTGCCTGCTGTTCTACCTGCAAACTGAACCAGCTTAGAGTAGTAAATAGTTAAGATACGGGGAAACAATTTTATTTATAAAGTAGTATGGCTATACCCATAAGCAATACGATTATAATATGTGAACGTCTATGTTATTAAGATAAAAGGCCAACATCTTAAACAATTTCACATTTTATTTTGTTTCACTACAGACAAAATATGGAGTTTAAATTACAGTTACTCTTAACCACCTCCATATAGAATTACCATTGTAAATGAGAGCTACTACTATCTGGGTTGAGGATTGGGTGAATGATTCCAGTGTTGTAATTATTTATTAAGCATTATTTCAAACAGATGTCAATCTTGGGACAGACACATCAGTGTGGTGGACATCTTAATGTGTAATGATTTAGTTTTTGGCAGTGATGCAAATGCATACTTACATTCTTCGACACACTGGTAACTTTCCTTACAGAATACAGTATATCTGAATAAATGAACACTAAAAAGATCAGCCTATGCTTTTTTTCTTCAGTATTTATTAATATGAATACAACACAGGTCATTCTTCAGGCAAACTAAACATAGATATTTATAACAGCATATACGTGGTGACAGTGTACCAGTTGAGAAAATAAAAAAAAATGCCTAATTAGGAATTTAATGCAAATTTCAGTAACTAGAATAGTAGTGCTGGTCTTGAACAACTGTTTCATCTGTTTTTAGACTCTACTTTTTCACATAATGTATAAATGGAAACACATGGAATTTATCTTAAAGGTCATCATAACATGTGGTTTTTATCAAGTTGAACATTTATTATATAATGATTGATGTTTTACAAACAGTTGGCAATTATAAAAAGACATATGCAGTGTCTTAAACATACTATCTTATTTCACTGTTGCTACCTTCTGCATATTGTAATTAATGAGCAGTACATCCTCAGAGAAAATAACTCAACATTTTTTTGAGAATTTAATTGCATTTGTAGGACAACACCCTTTTTTCTAGGATTTTCAAGATGGGAGTAACTGTCAGGGGTGATGAGAAGATGTCTGTGTGAGGGTGAGCGCCTGTCTTGTTTATAGCTTGTACCGTATCTCCCTTCATCCACCCTAATCTAGTTGAGCAATCAAGATTCATATTTGTCAGTAATATAATCAACATATCACACCCTGAAAATACATGTTTACTAAAGCTCAATTAATTATTGAACAGGAAATGTTTAACTTCTTTCTTGATTCCATTTCAGTAAAATTGCTCAAACTGCTTAAAACACCTTTTTTTATTTTAAATGTCATTGTGGTTGTTGGACTGGTCAAAGCACAGTGCTTAAAATGCAGTTGCTTTTTATTTTTGTAGTAGCATCCTAATATTAAGAGTTTTTATCTATGTCAGTGATTTTTGAAATTCTTCTGCACTAAGAATGTCAGGCTGTGGTATTTGTATTTTATTTAAAAATTCGTTAGCTTATGTCTCATCTTCTTTACACTGGTTATAAGTTAAAATTATCCTTTATATGTTATCTTTGGAAACTGAACCAGCCATCTTGCTCCAATTCAATTCTGAGCTCCTGTCTGAATGATGTACTCACAACTTGTTGTATGCTATATTATTGTCAACTTTTTAAATTATATGGGATACACCAAAGTGGTGCCCCAACTCTTTAACATCAATTTTGTGGGGGTTTAAGATGTTTCTTATTTATATCGATAAAGTTTCATTCTAATTTTGTCAGTACTATCTTTTGTTTATGTGATATGCAGTTACATGTCACATGGCCATGAGCAGCACTTCAATGATGTATGCAGAAATTCTGCTATACGTACATCGGCTTTGCATCATAGCTTCATCCCACAGTGGACAAATCCTATCAAAAAGCCTTCTAGAGTAATGAGTATATTAATAAAGTAGGCCTAGTGTTAGGTTTCAATAAGCCTGTCTCAATGCACTAAGCGGAATATAAGGACATAGTATTTCTTAAATGTATCAATTATCTGCTTATGTTCTCTGATTTTATTTCCAGTTTTATTGGTAATTTATAGTTTTGCAATGCAAACTTCCTGCTTACGGATTTGTTGAGCTAGAATCTTATTAGCCTTCTGTTCATGCCTATAATAATAATGTCACTATTTAAAAATATGTTGTTTGGTTTCTGTTGTTGTCAAAATAGATTAAATTCTGATTGTAGACCCAGATATTTTTTCCTATAGAGCATATTCATGATCTAGTCTGGAAATCACTAGAATCTTTTCTGACACCTTTCTAGTCTAGTGTGTTTTTCTGAGAGAGACAGGAAATAATTTAAAATCTTAAAGCAGCTTTCAATGTTTCATAGAGTTTTTCTGCCCAAACCTCTATACTGGATGGACTGGAATCCTAATCAGGATGAAGGGTGGTTTGTTGCCAGGAAGGGAGGTCTCAACAGAAGGACAGGATGGACTGTTGTCCCTTCCAGGTTTGTTGTTAGTACCTTCCATGGAAGGGAGGCCTTGATGAAAGAACAGATGGTGTCTGCTTCTCAGGGTCATGTACTCCCCGAATGCATATGAAAGTAGCACCCCACTGCAGAAACTCCCATATATACCCCTACAAGGAATTCTAGTCCTGATGGGCAGCACTGAACAAATCATATTATTTAATATCATCTACTGTTGAATTCTGCTCTGTACTTGTAATATTTCTATTGCACTATTATTTTGTATTAAGGATTACTTGTGTTTTGCTCTGTGTATTGTATTGTATTGACCCCCTTCTTTTTGACACCCACTGCATGCCAAACCTACCTAAAAAGGGGTCTCTCTTTGAACTGCTTTTCCCAATTTTCCCAAGGGTTTTTTTTGAGAGTTTTGCCTTGTCTTCTTAGAGAGTCAAGGCTGGCAGGCCTGTTAAAGCCCACTGCAGCACTTCTTGTGTGATTTTGGGCTATACAAAAATAAATTGCATTGTATTACATATTAATGTATAGTCTATGGGAGTCTATCCCCAACAAGCTAACTTCTAATGGAATATTCTAATTATTTCTTGTCCCTCTAACTACAGATTAGTTTCAGTTTATGATCTACCTTGCAGTTGGTAAGGCATGGAATGCAAACAGTTTTCATATATTTTTATTAATTTTGGGGCTCCTAGTCAAAGATGAAAATATTTTTTTGCAAATTGTTATTTCATTTTAATTCATATTTTAAGCTACTTTATTCGTTCCATTTTTTTGTTCCAGTTTTTTTTTTCAGCTTGGCTAACTATTTCATTTCAGTTTATTAATTTCTTTTTTTTTTGTAAATAATAAAAATCTTGTAAGTGAACCCCTCACAACTACCCGCTGCTCAGGAAAATCTATGGGCCAAGAACTGCCTAAACTGAAACAGCAACATCTCAACTTCAGAGTCAAATGGCATTGAGGAGAAAAAGGACAAGCCACAAAATCCTGGACAGAACATGCAGACACACACATTGCACAACATGAAAAGCACTCTGGATGTCTGGTAGCAGTGTTAAGTATTATGTGACCTGGGGCCTCATGTATAACACTGTGCGTAGAATTCACAGTAAAACATGGCATACAGACAAAAGTGGAAATGTGCATACACACAAAAAAAATCAGAACAAAACTGTACATAAGCCAACTTTAATGCACTTCTGCTCCATAAATCCCGGTCAGTGGGAATTGTTACGCACGTGCACACGCCTGCCTCCCCAATACCAAACCCAACCAAAATTATGCCCCTTTGAATATGCTATATCAATTTAAATAGCCCTTTAAGTTCCGTGTTTTGTGAAAAGACAATGGCAAAAGCACAGGGCAAAAAGAATTTCAGCAAATGTAAAGTGGAGGCAAGGAAAAACGTACTATTTGTTGGCTTAAGCAGTGGTATAAGCAACAAAAGGAAGTTTATCGAGTGATACAGAGTGGTGGAGACACTCGAAAGTTCACATTCAGAAAGTCGCAAAATGCCCGAAATAAAAAAGAAGTCGTCAGATATCAAAGTCGCAGTGAAAAGGTGAGTCATAGCCCACCATCTGAGTGTCATATGGAAGCGTATTAAGGTACAAAAAGAGAAAAAAATAGGGACACAATGAAGAAAAAAAGGTCAAAATGTCGATTTTAATTATATATCGAGCACATCTGTCTCGCTTAAAATTGTCCAAAATGTTTCCAGGGCAAGATCCAACCTGTGAATGCTGCAATCAAGTCCCAGCCTTACTGGGTCACATGTTTTGGGCCTGCACCAAATTAACATCATTCTGGACAAAATTTTTTAAATGCCTTTCAGACAGCCTTGGTGTCACAATCCCTCCTAACCCATTAGATTCTCTTCCCATTTTTAAAATTGTATTATTATCCGCCTATTAAATTCGTCAATATACAGTATGTATTTTGACCAGCTTTAAGATTTACTCCGCTGGCCATGCTCTCTTTCTCAGGGGTGGGGGTTGGGTTCATTTGTTTTCAATCCTATTTTTTGTAAAAATTTTATATATATGTATGGAATGATTAAAATAAAATCAATAAAGTTGGAAAAAAAAGAAAGAAAAAATAGGGACACAATGAAGAAAAAAGGTCAATATGTCGATTTTAATTTTGAAATTTTCATTTTAATATTGTAGTATATTTTGTCATTAAAGTAGAACATTGAAATTTTCATCTATAAATCAATGTTTAATTTATTAGAGTTTCTAAAATCCCATTGTAACTAAAGTAGCACATTAAATGCTTCGTATTCTATGTGTTCTTTGTGTGTGAATCACTGTGTGATTAAATGGGATTTCTTTTTTGTAGACAGGAGCACGCAGGCACTGGATTCCAGACACAATACATTACATTCATGATATTACAGCACTCTGAACATTTTAGAATACTAAGATGAATGTTTGAAATAATTTTCATGATGAAATGCATTAAAGCATGTATTTAACATGGGGGCACGATGGTGCAGTGGTAGCAATGAGCTGGCACCCCGTCCAGGAATTGTTCGTGCCTCCTGCAACATGCTTGCAGTGGTGCACGCGACCCTTGATGAAATAATTTATTGCAACAGTACTGTCTCTGTCAAACTTACTCCTGTTTTTCCATTTTCTTTCTCCACATACCCAATTGCCATAATATATGCTCTGTAATAAATGTCAAAGCAGCTGTAAGCTTAAAACGCTGATTCTCCAAAACATTTAAGGTGGGTTGAAAAATCTTCATAATACATGTTTAATTATTCCAACCATCTATCCATCCAGGTCGCACCTGTCCCAGCAAGCATACAGTGCGAGGCAGGAACAATCCCTAGGTGGGGCACCAGCTCCTCGCTACCGCTGCGCCACCGCACCCACACGTTTAATTATTAACAATATATACATTATTTAAATGAAGTTAATGATTTACCTGTATAATGTAATATGCATACTTGAATGCATTTCACCTTAAAAATTATTTCAAGTATCATTCAGTGTATTCTAACAGCACACAGATCCAAGAGGATAGCTGTTGGGAATGTAAATCGACTTAGAAGCTAGTCATCATTATCTGTAAACACACACTTTCTTCTATTGAGTTGAATTAAATTCTTTTATTATCATTGTATGGTACAATGAGACTTCAATATGCAAATCGTCCAAAAACTTATTTTCTGATAAAATGATAAAATAACAATAATAATACAATAAAAAAAAATGAAAAATATACAGTATGAAAGCATAAGTACAATATACATGTACATATTGTGCAGATAGTGCTAATGGTTCCTAAAGTGGTTCGCTCAGGTTGTGCAATATTACAGATGTAGTGCAAGTTTACAGTGAGGTAATTGTAATGATAAGTACAAGCAGCTCTACCGGGAGCACTTGAGGGACTGATTGAGTGCGTCTATACCTCCTGGGATGAAGCTGTTTCTGAGTCTTGAGGTCTGTACAGGAAAGACTGTGAAGCATTTGCCAGATGGGAGAAGTTCAAATAGACTGTGTGCATGGCTGAGTGGAATGCATGCAGATGCTGGTGGCTTTCCTTGCACAATGTGTGCTATAAATGCCCTCCTGGGCTGGAAGCTATATCCCAATAATCCTAGGTGCTCACGACACAATCTGCTGTAGAGCTTTCCAATCAGCTGGTGTAGAGCAGTGATTCCACACTCTTGGGTTAAAATACTGAGTGGTGCACTGTGAATAACAACGCTAAAGCAGCTGTGCTTTTTGGAAAAGCTTGGCCATTCCATGCACTATTATATTTTTACAGGATGATTACAATCAGGTGCCTTAAATTCATAAATGAGATATGGTTAATTTCAGTGTATTTTATAAAGCCGCATCATGAATGTGACCCTAAAAAAGAAAGGGAAACCACACAGGAACAGTAGCACTGCTTTGACACTGGGTGCCACCAGTTTGCAAAACAGAGCAGAAACATGCTTACACAATGGGTTGTGTTGCCGTGTGAATGTGAGTGGCTTTATCTCAAGTTTAGTTTTTATGCATCACAATATGAGCATGGAAATGGGCATGTACAACATTTTTGTATGCATGTACCATTTATACATGAGACCCCAGGTGTTTACTCATGAGCATGAGGCCTGTAAAAACTGAAAAAAAAAAATATGCATACTGTACATACCTATTTTCTGCACTTCTGTGAAAAAGGAACATCATACTGCTGGCTTCTTTCCACAAAGTGCAAGGAGCACACAATGGTTTCCTTGGTGGCTTTTTCAAATTTACCATGGTCCAGAAGAAAAAAATCGAGATGTGTAATATCTTTTGAACAATGCATTTCTGAATTTAATGTTTTAGTTAAATTTAATTTCATTCATCTTTTTAAATTACTGTGGCTACCTTAATAGGAACAAATGGTACTGAAGTTTTTCATTCATCTTTACTGGCATGTGCTGCATGTCCTTGAATTGGAAGCTCAATCTGTAAATATAAGCTCACAGTTAAAAAAAAATAACAATAGGTGTTGGTCTGCATTTTAATATTGATGATGACCTTCAAATCCCATTGGAAACTAGATAGTTCAGGTTGCATATATGAAGACGAAACAGAACACTGCATGGTCAGAGCAGCAAAAGCGAAGTACAACCAGCAGTGGAAGTGAAGCACAGCACTGTTTCACATATGCACGGAGTGTTCTACAACATTGAGCAAAAAATTTTTAAAAGTATTTCAATCTGTATAAATTTAATATTGAAACAAAATCTAAATCACTCGATAACCAAAGGATGCAGAGCATAATTAGACCAAGAGTTAAAATCAGATTCCCCACAAGATGTACCTGAATTAGTAATTTCATTCAAATTTAAACAATAACTATAACACCAGTACAGAAACATCCTTGCAATTTAGAAAGCTGCTTACTAAAAATTTGCTCCATTGGAAATAAAACTGATTTTGGTAAATGTTATTATATTTAGTACAAAATCAGATTTGTGTTTTCTCACTGAAAACTGGCTTAGTACTCCTTCAACATCTGCAATAAGATGCTGTAGATGGCGAGCGCCCTCTTCTATGCGGTGGTGGGCTAGGGAGGCAACATTAAGAAGAAGGACGCCTCACGCCTGGACAAACTGGTGAGGAAAGCAGGCTCTATTGTAGGCATGGAGCTGGACAATTTGACATCCGTGGCAGAGCGACGGGCGCTCAGCAGGCTCCTATCAATTATGGAGAATCCACTGCATCCACTAAACAGTGTCATCTCCAGACAGAGGAGCAGCTTCAGCGACAGACTGCTGTCACTGTCCTGCTCCACTGACAGACTGAGGAGATCGTTCCTCCCCCAAAGTATGCGACTCTTCAGTTCTACCCCTTAATTTTAACATTATTCAAAGTTATTGTCTGTTTTTACCTGCATTGTTATCATTCTTTAATTTAATATTGTTTTTTGTATCAGTATGCTGCAGCTGGAGAATGTGAATTTCCCCTTGGGATTAATAAAGTATCTATCTATCTATCTATCTATCTATCTATCTATCTATCTATCTATCTATCTATCTATCTATCTATTAAATATAACACTATTTCCTTAGATGAGACTTTATCAAATGGTTACACATTCCTTCATAATAAAGACATACTGGTCCAGGATAATTCTGTGTGGCCAACTGCAAACAGCCTCTAAAAGTTTAGGTGAGTTAATATTCTTTGAGGCACACATATTAGATATTAAGACAGATTTCGAGACAATAACAAATCTATCCAAAAACAGGCTTTTCCCATCATTTTTCTAAATGTGCAAGAAACTGAGAAATGTATTCTGCCATTTACTTCTAGTAGGATTGACTACTGCAATGCATTTTTAACTTGCTATTCAAATCATTCATTATCCAGCTTTCAGTTATTAAAAATACAGCTGCAAAAATTATTACATAAACCAGAACTACAGTTCTCAAGTCATTACACATGCTCCCATTTAAGCTTAGGGCTGATTTTAAAATCATCCTTTTAAACTATTAAGACTTAAATAGCCTAAATAACTTATCATTACCTATTAAGCGAGACCTTACATTAAGATCTCAAGATTCCAGCCTTCTAAAGGTTTCAAGGATTAACAAATAACAGTGGAAGGATTAACTTTTAGTTACCAGGCCCCGAAGCTGTGGAATTATCTGCCAGATATTATATTGCCAGACATAAAAGATGCCCCTTCAGTCTCAGCTTTAAAATCCAGGCTAAAGTCTTATTAGTTTAGTCTAGCATAAAATACCTAGAGCTGCTGATTATCTGTGCATACTACATTTCTGTTTGTTAATTAGTCAGTCAGTCATTATGCAACCCGCTATATCCAAACACAGGGCCATGGGGGTCTGCTGGAGCCAATCCCAGCCAACACAGAGCGCAAGACAGGAACAAATCCCGGGCAGGACAACAGCCCACCGCAGTGTTTGTTAATTATTTATACAAAAATATAAGTATCACAATATTTATAAACCGTTACTAATCCTTCTCTATTCTGTTAATCTTCTCATTATCTGGATGTGGCACATGGTGCCACTGCTCCACTACCAGGCTGCATATGGAAAAGTCTTCTTGGATAAAGGAGCATTGGAATCATTGAATGGAAATAGGACAGTCAGCTCAGACTCCAGAATAAAAAACTTAGGAGCCTGTAGATGGCTAGTTGGCTGAAGTCTCCAAGACTATGACTTTATTTTTGACTTTCTCTTTTACAATTTTAATCTTCACTGTTGTTGTTCATCAATTAATCATTGGACATATATTATTGGTTTTGATCAGAGGTGGGTAGTAACGAGTTACATTTGCTCCATTATATTTACTTGAGTAACTTTTTTATAAAATTGCACTTCTAATAGTAGTTTTACTGCACCATACTTTTTACTTTTATTTGAGTACATTTGTGACGAAGAACTGCTACTCTTAATCCACTACATTGGGCAACACTCGACTCGTTACTTTTTTTCCATTTACACATTAAATACGCTATATTTTTGCCAGAGAGAAGCCGCCAGTGGATGTACTGCATGACTTTTTCACCAGTCAGACGTAGAAATAATAATCATATGACTCCGTTTCACCAATCAGAGGTAGCCATGCAGTCACATGACCACACACAAACTGTGGTGGCATAGTGGCACAAACTCCTCACAGACAGCGGACAGGGAAAGAAGGAATTCATGAAAAATGGCAGAGGTAACTGTCTCCAATGCTAAAACTGAAGCAAATGAGGATGAACATCCCTGGCCTCATATAAAAACCATCTTTCGCTTACACTGCAGCCTGTGAGAGACTTTTTAGTCATGCAGGGCTCCTATTCACTGCTAAATGGTCACAGCTTCACTGCAAGAACCTTGGGAGCCAACTCCTGCTGAAGTTTAACCCATCACTTCACTGAGTGAAGAACAAGCACGTTTTAACCAAACATGCACACACACAGACAGTCATGGTAAAGTGAGATTTTTTTGTACGTGCACAAGCTGCCTTGTTCTAATATTATTTTCTATCAGCTGTGCTATTTTGGAGGGCAAGTGAATATACAGTATTATACTGTGTATTATCGTAGTATTTCCCTCTACTTACCCTTTACCTGTTTCCCCTCAAGGGTAAGTGTACTCATCAAGTTCGTTATTGGGTTGGTCTACTGTTGCATTTTAAGATGAGCACACACATACATAGCTATATGCATACACACAGACCCTAACCACAACAGTGCCCCATGAATGACACACACACACTGATTAACCTTTAGCACTTTAAACCATACAAGTGCTTTAGGAATAACACAGCCTGTCACTCAGCACTTCAAGAGACTTACTTATTATCTGCACGAACAACATACGATGATTTCATGATATATCAGACCTAAATATTACTTTTGGTCTACAAGAATACATTTAAACATACAAAGACTCGGCACTCTTGACTATAGCCCATCTTTCAGCCAAGAATACCTTGTTTATGTACTGTTCCCTACTACTGAGTGGAGCCCTCACTTGCAGCCTTAATAAACCTCGCAGCACAGAGGTAATGGCAAATTTCCGGCTGCACTAGGTACTCAAAGAAATCTAACTTATTATTTCAATCACTCTATAGACATTAACACAAAGCATAGAAAGTTAAAAGCAGCATGGTATTTATTACAAGAATAATAATAATACCGCTGGAGCAAAAAATAATAGAAAATAGGTACTGATAGGAAAGTCTGAATATATATAATCTTTAGAAAAAGCTTACGAAAAAAAGTAGAGATGACAAGGATGAAAGCTGCAGGGAGGCGTTTGATTTAGCAATCGATGTTCATGATGCTTTTTTGACAACCAGTGACGTCTTCGTCCGTTCTTCTTCCTCCCTCCTTCCTTACTTCTTTACTTCCCTACTCACGCCTCAGACAAGGCATATTTATTCTAAAATTGTACTGGGGGGTTTTGCAAAATGTGATTGATAGATATTCAGATCGGTTGGCTGTCAATATAAAGAATTCATTCAATGTCCGTTTTATCAAACAATAAAACCTTTTATGTTCTCTGAGGTGTCGGCAGATCTTCCTTTCCCAGGCTGTAAAATAATTAGATGTCCATCTATAAAGTAGGCATCTGCTCAGTCTTCCTTTCCCAGGTTATAAAGTAATTGAGCCACCAGCATGTCTTCCTTTCTATGTTGGAACAGCTGTTTTAAAAGTGAGGTGTAAGGGAAAAAACCTACTTTGATTTGTCCAGAATGTAGTTCATCTGTTGTCTTGTCTTGAACAAAATATAATGGAAAATTAAACCAAAATTTACAGATTTTGTACTCCACAACATACTGACAGTGTACTGTATATCTTGTCACTGTAAGTAGTTTGCACTGTTCAAACATACATGCTATCTCTAATCTATCCTTTTGATCCTTATAATTATAACTACCAATGTAACAATAGACTGCATGGCAATAACCCCTGGGAAAATTGAAAATTAAGGTCAAAGCTGTCTCACAAGTCTCAGTTAAGACTACAAAATGACATCAAAAATTCAGAATTGATGTCTCCAAGATGGGGCAGTTAACTTTGTGAGCTGGAATGTTAAAAGCCTGAATCACAAATTAAAAGAAAGTATTCTCTCACCTAACAGGTCTAAACGCTAAAATAGTATTTTTACAGGAGACCCACTTATTAACCCTTTAACCGCCAACTCCCTAAATATTCCCCATGCCAGGAGAAATCTGAACAATTTTCGGTTTTTTACTTTACATTTATTCAAGCAGTATTTACCTGCTGAAATACCTGCTGAAATGTTTCAAATAAACGGTCAATCAAAGGACGTAGCTTGAACAAGCGGTCACGGTTTGGATCTTTCATATCTGGCTCAGATAACGGGCAGCAGTCCAGTTGAGATGCTGGGGATACACCCACTCATCGCCGTCATCCGATGCGTCGTCATTCACAGTATCATGCAGCGCACATTGCTGATCATTGTTGTCGCTAAAATCTTCTTCAGAACTGCTACAATCATGATCAGAATTATTGTCCAAAATCACCTGCAAAACCTCACTTGAAGTCAGTTTACATTTCGCCATATTCACGGCTTTCACTTTCGAATCACATCACGTGAGCGGCCAATACAACCACAGAGTTGTCGAAATACAACGTAGTAATAATACCCACGCCAAACTGTCAGTTATACTACGTGCCAGGCATTCACATAACCACAGGCAAATGTGCCGGATAATTCCAGCAGTAAGGCGTCAGCAATAAAGCTACGATGCCGGATATATCCGGCAGAGGGCGGTTAAGGGGTTAAGCAAGGATCAGTTCTGGCTGCAAAAAGACTGGAATTGCCAAATGTTCCATTCCAGCTGTACAAAAAAAAAAACTAGAGGTGTGGGAATTCTTATACATATAACAGTCTCATTTGTAGTATCAGATATTGTATCTGATCCTGAAGGGAGATACATGATTGTCATGGGTAATTTATTTAATTGTAAAGTGATTTTGATAAATGTTTATGCACCCAATGTGGATGATAGGAAATTCATCCAAAATGTATTTGCATCCATTCTCAATGTGAACACTCATAAAATTATAATGGCTGGGGATTCTAATTGTGTTTTAAATCCAGACCTAGATTGGTCTCCTGTCACAGGGGCGATGACATCTAACACTGCAAAGACAATTACACAGTTTGTTTCTGACCACAACTTATCAGATCCCTGGAGATTTCTAAACCCAAACTCAAGAACATATTCCTTGTACTCACCAGTGCATCTTTGCTACTCAAGAATTGATTATTTCTTTGTAGATAACCATTTCTTGCCTACGATTAAATCCTGCAAGTATGACACTATTGTTATTTCCGACCATGCCCCTCTGATCTTGGAGATAAAATCATGCCCAACATACTCATCTCGCAGATTGCCTTTTAACCCACTTTTATTAGCAGACGAGAACTGCACAGAATTTATATCAAAACAAATCAGTTTTTTTCTAGAGACAAATACATCCTCAGAGGTCTCTGCAGCAATACTCTGGGAAACCCTGAAGGCCTTCTTAAGAGGACAGATTATGTCATTTCTTTCCCACAGAAATAAATTGGAAACCAAGCTAACCAGTGAAATTACTAGAATAGATCAAGAACATGCCAGGTGTCCAAGTGAGGCTCTTCATAGGAAAAGACAGGCACTGCATTCAGAACTCAACCTCTTGACAACTAAAGAAACTGGACAACTCATTTTTAAATCAAGACATCATTACTATGAACATGGAGAGAAAGCTAATAAGCTTTTAGCTCAACAAATCCACAAGCTAGAAGTTCGCAATGCAATCCCAGCAATCACCAACACAAAGACAAAATCATTGACCATAAAAAATAAAATGCACACATTTAGAGACTACTATAAATCCTTATATTCTACTGAGTTTATAGAAGACATGACACAATCGAATGCATTTCTGGATGCATTAGAGATACCACAAATAGATAGTGCAGAGGAATTGGATAAACCTTAGATGTTATAAGGTCACTTCAGAGTGAGAAAGCAGCAGGCCCCGATGGCTACCCTGCCGAATTTTATAAGAAGTTCTCCACTCAGCTAGCTCCCCTCCTATTAGCAACATTCTCAGAAGCTAGAGACAATAAAATTCTACCTCAAACAAATTCTACCTCAAACTTTTCACCAAGCATTAATCACTGTCTTTCCTAAACAAAATAAGGACTTATTACAATGTGCATCATACAGACCAGTTTCACATCTGAATAATGATGTTAAGATATTCTCCAAAGTCCTAGCTAGAATGATGGAGAAAGTGCTGACGTGCTGAAAAAACCTGGACATGGACACAAATAGATGAACTTATACAGGCTTGGTCTGCAATAGAAATAAAATCCTGCAGTACTTATTTATATTCCTTGCTTTGCGCCCCAATAAATGTAAGTTATTGCCAATATACTAACAACCCAATATTGCTTCACTCACTCAGAATATGGAACCAATGTAGGAAGCATTTTAAGATAGAGAATCTTTTATTGGTGGCACCTCTGCACGAGAACCACCTTTTTCAACCCTCGCAAACATATGCAGTTTTTAATGTCTGGAAAACATTTGGGATTAAATCACTTAGAGATCTGTACATAGACAACGTCTTTGTATCCTACGAACAATTAAATTCTAAATTTAACTTTCCAGCAACACATTTCTTTCACTATTTTCAAATTAGAAACTTTGCTAAACAGAACCTGCCCAATTTTCCTCACCTCCCACCTCCCTCTATGCTGGAAAAAATATTGATCAGTTTCAAGGACTTAGACAGCATCTCTGCAATATATAAAACCATTTTACAGTCCCTCCCTTTCAAAGATCCAAGAGGTAAGTGGGAAAAGGATCTCTCACTCAACATCTCAGAAAAAGAGTGGAAGGTAGCAATGCAGAGAATTCACTCGAGCTCAATATGTGCAAAGCATAAAATTATTCAACTCAAAATTATATATCGAGCACATCTGTCTCTCTTAAAATTGTCCAAAATGTTTCCAGGGGAAGATCTAACCTGCGAACGCTGCAATCAAGTTGCAGCCTCACTGGGTCACATGTTTTGGGCCTGCACCAAATTAACATCATTCTGGACCAAAAATTTTAAATGCCTTTCAGACAGCCTTGGTGTCACAATCCCTTCTAACCCATTAACAGCTGTGTTTGGTGTACTCCCAAATGGGCTTAAAGTGGAGGAAGGACAAACAAACTGTAATTGCCTTTACTACACTATTGGCACGCAGACTTATCTTGCTAAACTGGAAGAATCCTAACTCTCCCCTTTTAAGCCAGTGGGTAACTTATGTTATATATTATTTGAAATTGGGAAAAATAAAAATCTCACTTAGAGGATCTGTGCAGAATTTTTTCAAAACCTGGCAGGATCTAATCAATAACATTCTAGAATAAGCTTTTAAAGCACTGAGGAAGCAGATTATCTCCCAATTTTCTTTTTCTTCTCCATTTATCTATATTCACTTATTAATTTATCTATTTACTTATTTTTACTAGGTTTAAGTTTTATTCTGCTGCCCATGCTCTCTTTCTCAGGGGTGGGGGTTGATTTGTTTTCAATCCTGTTCTTTTAAAATTGATCTCTTTGTAAGGAATATTGTGTGATTTTAATAAAATCAATAAAATTGTAAAAAAAAAACAAAAAAAAACATACATGTTACCTACTGTAGGTATTGGCTTCAAAAGCTTTGTTGTAAAAAACTGAGATTTGGAACTTTGTGTTATTTGTGCATCTTTATTTTGTAAGATGTAATTTATTTTTACTCATTTTTAATTTTATTATTTGGAAATAGCAGAATTTGCACATTATTTTATATTTTTTGTCTGTCTTATTACATTTCTATAAAATAAATAATTTATTATGATAAAAGAGTTACTCAGTACTTAAGTAGTCTTTTCACCAAATACTTTTTTACTCGAGTCATTTTTTGGATGACTACTTTTTACTTCTACTTGAGTAATATTATTTTGAAGTAACGCTACTCTTACTTGAGTACAATTTTTGGTTACTTTACCCACCTCTGGTTTTGATTTATGTTTAATCAAATCTGCATTTATATGTGTACCCATTCTGTATTTAGTAATTAGTATATTCTATACTGATTACTGTATTTTAACTGAAAATTGTTCATAGTGCTCTGTGCCTACACTCAATGTAAGAGTGCTATACAAACAAAATTGGTCCAGCCTTTCAGTTATAGAATTTTAATCAATATGTTTAATCAATACATGGTATGATTTTACAGTTTAATATATACTTATATATTACAGCTAAATTTTTATTGTCCAATCTCTAATCTTCCATTTATGGCTAAGATTTTAGAAAAAGTTGTTGCTGCTCAACTCATTGATTACATAACCTGCTTGAGCCTTTTCAATCTGGATTCAGAGCCCTACATAGCACTGAAACTTGGTTCATATCATACCTCAGTGATCGTCAGTATTATGTCTTCATTAGGGCATACAAATCTGCCACTACTTCAACTCATACAAGGTATCCCTTAAGGGTCAGTTCTAGTTCCAATCTTCTTTAATATATATATGTTCCCATTAGGTGAGATTATTCTTCGGTATGGTCTAAGCTTCTACTGCCATTCTGATGACACACAACTTTATATAAGTGCTGAAGCAACTGCAACATCTTCACCAGTTGCACTGACTGATTGCATTCGGGAAATAAATCATTAGATGACAGTTAATTTTTTACGACTTAATCCTGATATTGGCTGGTAACAAATTTGTCCTCTCTACCCTTTGTGGGCTAAAAATAGATGTTGATGGGACCCTGGTTGAACCTTCAGCATCAGTCCATTATTTTAGTGACATCTTTGATCAGCTCCTTACTTTCCAACCACACATTAACTTAATAGTACAGACAGCTTTGTTTTATGTCCTCCCGACTAAATATATCAATAGATTATAGTATGTTCAGAATTCTGCTGCTTGTTTACTTACACACACTAAAAAATCTGCTCACATCACTCCTGTCCTCTGTGATTTGCATTGGTTACCAGTTTCTTCAAGAATCAAATATGAAATTTTTCTCATCACCTTTAAAGCCCCTCATGCTTTAGCCCCTCAATATCTGTCTGAGCTACTGCTTCCTTACACTCCTTTCCATGCATTAAGATCATCGGATGCTAACTTACTCACTGTACCTAAATACAGGTTAATAACTGTGAGTGGCAGAGCTTTCAGTGTGATGGCCCCTAGTGTGCCCAGACTTGCCTCAGGAGCACCTGCAGCTGGTGTGGGTTCCATTGAGTTCCACACCACAAACGCTTTCTCATTGTAGTTTATGATCTGTACTCCAAGTGGTTCAAAGTGCTGTTTAAAGGGTCAATTACAACACGTACAGTGACTGATTTCTTGGATTCTCTGTTTGCCCTCTGCTATCATCACTGACAATGGACCCCAGCTGATCTCAGCAGAGTTCTCTTCTTTTCTAACCACCTGGGGCATTCATTACATTTGGACAGCTTTTCATCATCCCCAGGCAAATGGGGAAGTAGAAAGACTTTAAAAATGGTATTAGGGCTCACTTGGTTGAGTGCTGAATATTTTCAACTGTTCTTCTCCGCTCTCTTTCCCAGGGGAACATAACACTCAACTACAGGCAACTCTGATTGTTTGCAGCCCCAGACTTTTCACACTTCCTCAATGCCTCAGAGAAATATAGTTTCCAAACTCCAGCAAAAGATGAACTCATACTTTGATCAGAGGAGTATGGTGAAAGTTAAAAAAATTCAAGGCTCCTAACTCAGTAAGACTTTGTCGTCTCCACCATCACCATAAACTACAGTCTTTCTGGTCCTCACCTCTAAATTTCTTGACCAACTCCATCCTTTTACTTTCCACTTCTCAGATGGATCACAGTGGCATGCTGGTTGCCTATGCAAAGTGTCCCCCCAGTCAGTGCTGAGACAGAGAGAAATTTAGGCCTGGATGACTTAGAGAAAGTCCTCTTCCTTCACCTCTGCCGTACTCCAAGCCAGAGCAACCACTTTCATTCTCCCTGACCTGTTAGAACTCAGTCTAATCCAGACTAAGAAAAGTCAATGACTTTTAGATTTTCATAAGAATAATTCCTCCTAGTGATTTAGAAAAAGAGTGAACTGCTCTATTTCTCTTGTTCCAGCTTTTCATATTATGATTATTTCTGGTGGGGGTTATTTGAGGGGTGATGATTGTTAAATCTGCTCAGCCTTACGAAAATGCTGTGTTTAGTGCTGTCTTTTGCAATGCATTAGTAAAGCATGAGCATTTTTAAAATGGAGATACTGTGTCATGTAAAGAGATGCATGCATATTGACCATTGTGCTGTCTTCATTTTAGTGATATAACATTACCAGGTAAATATGACAATAAACATGAACTTGTCAGAGGGGGACACTTGTACATTTTTTTGTGCACTGGGTGGTTCCATTAGGCACCCACTGTTGGGACTGGGGGGTGAGAAGTTAAAAGGCTGTCTGTACTTATTAATGGTATTTGCTGTCTTGCAAGGGAGTCACTGCATTGAAGTCTGACCTTGGAGGATGCCTGTATTTACCTGGCTTGGAAATATTGGTTCCTAATCAGCATATCTGTACTTATTAATATTTGGTAACCATACATTTTGTTAACTTGTGTTTTCATTAATTGTTAAACCCAGGCAATTTAGATGTGCCATTGATTAAACTGTTTGTCCAGGACTGACAACAGCAGGGACTGAAGTAAATATAAACTCCTGGCCAGCAGAAGGCAGGAGGGAGAGTCCACAGGAAACGCTGCCAAGACACTCGGACAGGGCACAGGGGCTCGTAGGCAGAATAGGGTACCTGGCTGGCACGACGTAAGGCACAAGGACGGCAACATTTACTTCCAGGGAGGAAGAGACAGCTCCACAAGGAGACGCCAGTTGTGGGTCCAGCGAAAGAGGGAAGCCACATGAGAGGACCAAGCAAAGCTGACAGACGAGAAATGAGGCGTGCCTAGGTCCCAGCAACACAAGGAGCCCAGAGTGGAAGAAAAAGGAACAACGAAGAGACGCTGACAGGGAGTCAACAATTTGACACAACTTCTGTAGGGGAACGAGTGCCCGGGGAACAGAGTGCATCCATGGACAGTTGAACGATTATGTGTTGGGGTAACACAGTGAGCAACTTGGACTCTGCACCACTAAAGGTTGTATCCTCCAATTCTTGTTTTTACGGACTTTTAGAGTGTGGACTGTGTATTTTCCTTTTAAAAAAAAGGAAATTAATTCCTGATATGTTTAGGTTCTGTTATGTTCGTTTATCCTTTTTATGTACCTTATTTTGTTTTGTACAATAGAACTTACTGTTGCTTTTTTCTGAAATTACTGTTGTGTCTTTCATTGTGTGTTTACTCACCGCCCAATTTAAAGAAACCTGTGTGCTATTATTGGTAAATTTCAGGAGTTCCCAGTCTCTTAATAAAACTGGGTGGCGTAGTCGGATATTTTAATGGTGTCTAAGTTAGATTACCTATAAGTGTGACCAGACACCTGTTACAAACTGACTAGACCAAGATATTGATATTTGCTTGTGCCTGTTTTGGAAGTGGTATTAGTTGTTGGTTATATAGTACCACTGAGTATCTCCTTTCCAGTTTACTGAGTTTCTGGTATGCAGCAATAAATGCCCAATGTTCCTTGGAGTAAAGCTGTCAATCAGCCAGATGGCCACTTTAGTGAGTGTGTATCCAAAAGCAGTTGATACAGAGTTGAAAGGTAAGCGGGTCTTCTGTGTCATCCTGGACTCCACTGCATTTGCATTCTCCACCTCTTGAAAGTTATCTGCAAAATTCAGCACAGGAAACAAAACAATGCACTACACAAAGTCCAGTACATAAACTCTTATTATACTGAGTACAATATTGTCATTACTAACAACCTGTTCTTTCAGAAGTACAACATTCTGGAAGGAAAAAAATCTTTCTAGCTAGGGTATTACTTAAAGCAAGAATTACCACAGTATAATCTTAAAAAATGTATCTTACAAGCTAAAATCCACTGTAGATAGATAGATAGATAGATAGATACTTTATTAATCCCAATGGGAAATTCACATAAATAATTTTCTCATATTGCCCCATATAACTTTGACTTTTAATAAAATATACAGTCAGTGCCGGTGCTAGGCTATTTTGTGCCATAGGAGTAGCTTATTAGTGTGCCTAGCCGAATGTCTAATTTGCTTTAATGGTGTTGCTGGCCCTGTATACTGTTAAACATAAAATAAATCTAAAAGACACCAGTAAATTGAAATAAACATAGATTGCTTTTGTGAACTGTGCTCCATTCCGCCTTGAACTGGATAATATCACTACACATGGAGAATCCAGTTTTTGTGAAAAGCTTGTTCTTATATAGCATATTTATACTATGTTTGAATATATACAGCACTTAATTTCAATATTTGTATTTAACTTTTAATTTTTGGCTAATTTTACAGTTCTACTGTAAACAATTTCTTTTGTGAAATGCAAAGAAATCTCTGTTCTAGAGATTCAGCATATCTCTGTCTCAGTGTTGTTACTACTGGGTTCAAACGTGTTTTGCTGCTTACCTTCTTGTAATATATCCAGTGTTCCTCAGGGTTGACATCTATATAACAGTCCGAAAGGTGAGAAATCTGTGCAGGTTTATGGGACTTCCAAATAGGCAAACAGCACGAGGGGGAGTTATTGATCACAGTTCCACCCATCCTCGCTGTTACCTTGTGCCCACATTGTAAGCATCCATTCTCAGTAGGATGGCTTCCGTTATAATCCACCATTACTAGCATGTATTTTTGTCCCCTGGTTCAAAGAGCCTGACAATATCAACCCCGCTTTTTCATCAAAAGTAATGTCAGTGAGTGGGGCAGGAATAAGAGGAATGTGATCCTTTTTAGGAATCTGTCTCAATTGACACTCTGGACAAGAAGAGCCAAAGTGACAGACCTACTCCTCAATTCCTGTCCAATAAAAGAGGAGTTTGACACTCTCCAAAGTTTTTTCGGTTTTCAAGTGGTAACCTAAGTAATGGGCATGGGCTAGTTTGCAAACCAGCCGCTGGTAGTTCCGCGGGACATAACAAAAATGATCTCACCTCACCCTTATGCTTTGCTATGCGATAATATATCACTATTTAATACAAAGGGCAGCCCTTGGGGTATGGGATAATTTGTACGGTTTCCATTAATCAGAACTACTGAATTTATGGCTATTTAAGAGCCCACTTAAGGGTGTCATCTTTCTGTTGTTTCCTTTTAAATGATGCCAGTGTTTGCCTAAACTGAAAATGTAATTCAGAGAGTGGATCAGTGCTGACCACAAGGAGTGAAACAACACTCTGTAACACCTTGCATTCTTTCTCTGTAGAAACATCAGAATATGATGGCTGAGAGTCATTGACGTCCAACTGAGTAGCAACGTGACCTTGCTTAGAAGACGGCTGAAAGCATGATGTGGAGACAGGTTGTGATGGGTCTTCACCATCAATTACTACGCCCAGGGTCTTGACAGATAGATAGATAGATAGATAGATAGATAGATAGATAGATAGATAGATAGATAGATAGATAGATAGATAGATAGATAGATAGATAGATAGATAGATAGATAGATACTTTCTTAATCCCAAGGGGAAATTCACATACTCCAGCAGCAGCATACTGATAAAAAAACAATATTAAAGAGTGATAAAAATGCAGGTATAACAGACAATAACTATGTATAATGTTAACGTTTACCCCCCCCCCCCCCCTCCCCCAGGTGGTATTGAAGAGTCGCATAGTGTGGGGGAGGAACGACCTCCTTAGTCTGTCAGCGGAGCAGGACAGTGACAGCAGTCTGTCGCTGAAGCTGCTCCTCTGTCTGGAGATGATATTGTTCAGTGGATGCAGTGGATTCTCCATGATTGATAGGAGCCTGCTCAGCACCCGTTGCTCCGCCACAGATGTCAGACTGTCCATCTCCGTGCCAACAATAGAGCCTGCCTTCCTCACCAGTTTGCCCAGGTGTGAGGCGTCCCTCTTTTTTATGCTGCTTCACCAGCACACCACCGTGTAGAAGAGGGCGCTCGCCACAACCGTCTGATAGAGCATCTGCAGCATCTTATTGCAGATGTTGAAGGACGCCAGCCTTCTAAGGAAGTACAGTCATCTCTGTCCTCTCTTGCACAGAGCATCAGTATTGGCAGTCCAGTCCAATTTATCATCCAACTGCACTCCCAGGTATTTATAGGTCTGCACCCTCTGCACACAGTCACCTCTGATGATCACGCGGTCCATGAGGGGCCTGGTCCTCCTAAAATCCACCACCAGCTCCTTGGTTTTGCTGGTGTTCAGTTGTAGGTGGTTTGAGTCGCACCATTTATCAAAATCCTTGATTAGGTTCCTATACTCCTCCTCCTGCCCATTCCTGATGCAGCCCACAATAGCAGTGTCATCAGCGAACTGTTGCACGTGGCAGGTCTCCGAGTTGTATTGGAAATCCGATATATATAGGCTGAACAGGACCGGAGAAAGTACAGTCCCCTGCGGCTCCCCTGTGCTGCTGACCACAACGTCTGACCTGCAGTTCCCAAGACGCACATACTGAGGTCTGTCGGTAAGATAGTCCACGATCCATGCCACCAGGTATGAATCTGCTCCCATCTCTGTCAACTTGTCTCTAAGGAGCAGAGGTTGGATGGAGTTGAAGGTGCTAGAGAAGTCCAGAAACATAATTCTTACAGCACCACTGCCTCTGTCCAAGTGGGAGAGGGATCGGTGTAGCATATAGATGATGGCATCCTCCGCTCCCACCCTCTCCTGGTATGCGAACTGCAGAGGGTCAAGTGCGTGGCGGATCTGTGGCCTCAGGTGGTGAAGCAGCAGCCGCTCCATGGTTTTCATCACATGTGACGTCAGAGCGACAGGCCGGAAGTCATTCAGCTCACTAGGATGTGATACCTTTGGGACTGGGGAGATGCAAGATGTTTTCCAAAGTCTCGGGACTCTCTCCTGTTCCAGACTCAGGTTGAAGATGCGCTGTAGAGGACCCCCCAGCTCCAACGCACAGGCCTTCAGCAGTCATGGTGATACTCCATTTGGACCCGCTGCTTTGCTGGCACGAAGTCTCCTCAGCTCTCTGCTTACCTGGGCTGCTGTAATTGTGGGTGGGGGGAAACTCTCTCCTATGCTGGTATCAGCATAAGGATGGGTGGAGGGTGCAGTACTCCGAGGTGAGAGTGGATTAGGGTGGTCAAACCTGTTAAAGAAATTGTTCATCTGGTTTGCTCTCTCCATGTCTCTCTCGATGGTGGCACCCCACTTCGAGCTGCAGCCAGTGATGATCTTCATCCCATCCCACACTTCCTTCATGCTGTTATTCTGCAACTTCTGCTCCAGCTTTCTTCTGTACTGCTCCTTCGCCTCCCTGAGCTGGACTCGGAGTTCCTTCTGTATGTGCTTGAGCTCATGCTGATCACCGCCTTTAAAAGCCCTTTTCTTCTGGTTCAAAAGGCCCTTGATGTCACTTGTAATCCATGGCTTGTTGTTAGCATAGCAGCGTACTGTTCTTACTGGAACAGTGTTGAAGGAAGGGTAGGTGCTTTTCCGCTTTTATTTTGTGACCAGTCCTGTCTGAGGATGACCGGACAGGGTGGGCTGCGCATGACATCTGCCCTGATCTTTTTTGTCATCCTCTGATATGTAATGATGCAACTGGCTGAACTGTACCATAGAATTTCACCATGCTTATTGATTACAATCCCACATTGATGGATTCCTACATTGATGAATGATTGATGAACCAGAAGTCCACGTGACCGTCATCATTAAGTCATTCCATGAGAACCCTGAATACAATGAGGACTGATTGATGTCATTTATGTTAGGTAGAATGCCCAGAGGGGGCTGGGCGGTCTCATGGCCTGGAACCCCTGCAGATGTAATTTTTTTCCAGCTGTCTGGAGTTTTTTTTGCTTTTTCTGTCCTCCCTGGACCTTACTTTCATTCAATGTTAATTAGTGTTCTCTTATTTAAATTCTTATTTTGTCTTTTTTTTCTCTTTCTTCATCATGTAAAGCACTTTGAGCTACATTATTTGTATGAAAATGTGCTATATAAATAAATGTTGTTGTTATTAGACTGGTTGAACTAGTTTCCCACTGTTGCAGAATGATGGGCAATAATGGAAATGTTGCTGCCGGAATCAGTAAGTGCAGATATCTTGTACCCATTCATAACAGCCACCTCATTATGTGGAAGAGACAGAGGTTAGCAGTCAGTTAAACAGTACCTTTCTCCTTGTGCCCAACTGCAGTCCATTGGTTCATCAAAGAGGTGTGTGAACCTTGAACCTGGACACAGACAGACATGGACTCCAAATGTTCCAAAACACACGTTTTATTTTCATCACAACCCACAGTGCACAAACTAACCAGAATTATGCTCTTTTCTCTCTCTTCTGCTGCCTCTACTCCTCTCCCCACAAGCTCCGTCTTCCTCCTCCCGACTGAAATGGACTGAGGTGGCCTCTTTTATAGTGCACTCGGAAGTACTCCAGGTGTTCCCCAATTAACAACTGGCAGTACTTCTGGGTGTGGTGGAAGTGCTGCATAGGCATCAAGCTCCTCTTCTGTCAGCACCTCCGGTTGTGGCGGAAGTGCTGCGGACCCCAGTTCTGGAGCTGTCCGGGCGCCCCCTGGTGGTGACCACGTCCTCCCATCAGGTTGAACTTCCATGATCTGTGGCCCCTATACAATCCAGAGAGGTTGCTCTCTTGCGTTCCGGGGAAGATATAGCCCCTCTCCCAGTCCTTCCCGTCTCCAGGTGTCCCAGTGGGGCAAGGTCCCCGGACCTCTATCACACTGCCCCTCCCCATGGTGAAACCAGTAGGGCGAAGCGGCACGTCCTTCGAGGGCTGGCTCCTTCTGTGCAAGGGTGCCGGTATACCGCAGTCCACAGTCTCCTCCTGCAATAGAAAACGAGGAAAACGGCGCAGAGACGCTGCACTGATGCCAGCTCCAGGCATCCTCCGCAATCCAATGCGGACAGTGTCTCCACATGTTTCCAATACCATGGCACTCGTAACACCGGCATCCTATTTTGAACCGAACCCTCGAGGTATAAAAACAAGCAGGGTATCTCCGCTCCGCCTTGTTCTCCGGCTCACGCTTCTTCTTATAGAGAGACCTTCCCTTTTCCTGCGGTTTCCTGTTACTCTGGGGTAATATAACAGCTTGGACCCTCTTCTGACATGCTGTTTGTACCCCTCTCAACCAAGACGCAACTGTGGCCACTTTTAGGTGTGGGTCTGTTTGGGTGCAGACACACACAAGCCAACCCCTTCCCCACGCCCTAGATGCTTCTAGTGGAATGGTGCATTCGATCCATGTTTCCCGGTCTACTGTCGGATGCTCCGCTACTTGAGTCCGTTCAACAATATCACGGGTCCCTTTGCTAGGGCTTCCATTTTTATTTACGGTGCCGGTATCACTTACCTGAACCGCCGCGTGTGTTGTGAGAAGGCAGCCCCCGAGGTGCCGCAGATACCGTTCTACCTTCTCCAGTGGCAGCCTCGCTGTCTTCTCTAATTCGCAGATCACCGTTTTAATCATCCCGACGATCTTCAGCAGTACTTCAACGGGTTTTAATTCCTCTTGTAACTCCTGCAACGCAAAAACATTTACTTCAGCCAGCGAGGGGAACAGGCCCCTACCCCTTCGGTTCTCCGGCCAGGAGCCATTATGCAGGTGCCTTTGTTGCGCATGCATTGTCGGGTGCAGCACTGGCGTGGGGTGGTGATTCACCGTCCCTGGCTGCGGTTTCTGTCTGTACAGTGGGCCCTCGTCCTCCTCAGACTTTGCCCCACCACCGGCTCTGGAATCGGCACCTTTCAGCCAGCCAAACATCTCCGGATGGTCTCCCCCTGCGAGGTAGGGGCACGGAACAGCGCTACATCACTCCCAGGGCATAATGTAGGCTTTTCCAAGGTGGCCGCTGCCATCAGAATGTGCCCAGCCTTCTTCCTTCTCATTGGAAATGAAGGGCTTCCATGGCTGAACGACGAACTGCTGGCTGCAGAGTGCAAAGGTGTGCCTTGGCGTGCGCAAGTCTTTGTCTGCTGTGCCAGGCGGTTCACAAAATTATTTTTAACGATGGGTTCTTGCCTTGAACCAGGCAGAGAGTCCCATCTGGAATGCCATTGTGAACCTTGAACACGGACACAGACAGATATGGACTCCAAATGTTCCAAAACACACACGTTTTATTTTCAGTACCACCCACAGTGCACAAACTTTTATAGCGCACCTGGAAGTACTCCAGGTGTTCCCCCAATTAACAACCGGCAGTACTTCCGGTTCTGGCGGAAGTGCTGTGGACCCCAGTTCTGGACCTGTCCGGGCGCCCCCTGGTGGTGACCATGTCCTCCCATAAGGTTGAGCTTCCATGCTCTGTGGCCCCCATACAATATAGGGAGGTCACCCTCTTGCGTTCCGGGGAAGATATAGCCCCTTTCCCGGTCCTTCCTGTCTCCAGGTGTCCCGGTGGGGCAAGGTCCCCGGACCTCTATCACAGGGTGCATTTGGGGATGGTATGGCCCAGCTCCCTGTACATGTAGCAGTGGAGAGGATTTGCATGCTTCTTCTTCAGTCAAACTAATGGTACTATGTTGCAATGGGTAGGCTCAGGGATTGGTGATATGTCCAGGATGGGACTTATGGCAATCAGTTAACCATTCCATTGGTATCAAGCAGTCTAGATTTTTATGCTCTTGTCTTCGGACCAGCTGGGTGAGGTAATCAGTTACATTCCTCTGCTTCAGCAAGCTGAGTCTGATGTTCTCCCACCTGGACCTTTAGAGTCTGAATTTTGGACTTCATGGCCTGGATGATCGACGATTCATCTTGTGGTTCAGTCATCTCCTTAACCCACTCCAAATCCTCCTGAGTCCACTGTAATAAGATGACAAACAACATTAATGTTTTGAGGCACCTTGCGGCCAACCTGTTATTACATAATGTCATCTCCTGTCTTGGCAGAGAATTATATAATAATGATAGTAATAATACATTTTATGTATATAGCACCTTTCCCATGCCATCACCCAAGCCTTTAAATTGTCTCCCATGCCCACGTGGATTAAAACATCAAAGCCAGAAGCTGGAATAAACCAAATACTCAAACTTCCCCTTAAATTAAAATTGAATTCATTTATAAATGTCATTTTAAAACATGATTGAAGACAGATTGAATAGGGAACTATTTTTAAAATGTGGATTTCACATAAACACGTCAGAATGTTATTTTATTATAAATTAAGTCTTTAAGGAAAGCAACATTCATATGTATTTGATGCAAGACACACAAAATTTAGTATTCTTGGTCTCGCTCAACAGTCAAACCCACACACAGATTACACTAAAGCCTTTTCACTCCTATAAGAGGTAGTCTGACCTGACACCTCAAATATTACAAACATTATATCTATAGCACATTTTCATACACAGGATTTAGTTCGAAGTGCTTTACAAGATGTCAAAGAAATAATTACACAAAAAGAAGACAAAACAATTAGATTGAAATAATGAATAAATAACATACAAAAAATCAATATGCACTTACATAAAATAGATATATAAGTAGACCTTATGATCAGATGGCCATGAGGACAGAAAAAAATGAATAATAAAAACTCCAGAGGTGAGATGCTAGAGATAAAAAAAACAAAATCTAAAGGGATTCAAAGACTTAAAGACCATCCAGCCCCTCACTGGGCATTCTGCCTATAAATATACTTAAGTCATTCTTAATTTTTTTTAGGCTTCTTTCAAGAGGGTTCAATGCAGTGGGTCTCATGAATAGTTGGGTATCTGCTTTCATTTGAGCATCACAAACAGCTGCACAGTGCTTTGATCAGGTGGTGAATAGTAATGATTACAAATCCACTGAAGAATATAACCAATTCTATGCATGTATAATCTAACAGGAGTAGAACTAAAATGTAGCTATGAAAAAACAAAATTTAAAAAGTGGGTTTTTAAGAGTTTTTAAAGTGTTCCATGGTGCTAGAACATTAGAACAATCTAGAGGAGAACAGGCCATTCAGCCCAACAAAGCTTGCCAGTCCTATCCACTTATTTCTTCCAAAAAAACATCAAGTCGAGTTTTGAAAGTCCCGAAAGTCTTACAGTCTACCACACTACATGGTAGGTTATTCCAAGTGTCTATTGTTCTTTGTGTAAAGAAAAATCTCCTAATTTTTGCGTGAAATTTACCCTTAAGTATCCAACTGTATCCCCATGTTCTTCATGAACTCATTTTAAAATAACAGTCCTGATCCACTGTACTAATTCCCTTCATAATTTTAAACACTTCCATCATGTCACCTCTTAATCTTATTTTGCTTAAACTGTACAGGCTCAGCTCTTTTAATCTTTCCTCATAATTCAACCCCTGTAGCCCTGGAATCAGCCTAGTCGCTCTTCTCTGGACCTTTTCTTGTGTTAGTCTGGCAAATCCAGTGCCCAGTGTCACAACACACAGCATACAGGGTTACATTGGAGTACCTTCAGACCTTGTGGAATATTAAATACTTTAGCCTGTGTTTTCTTATCTTCCCAGTTTCAGTTCTAGCCTGCCTCTATTGTGAAAGCCAGTCAAAGATGCACGCTGTCCCCTCAGCACTAACTCACTTCCTGAGCCTATTCATAAAAAATTTTTGACTAATGCCTAAGGTCACTACTCTAGTTGACTGCCAATTAGTGAACTAGTAACATGCTTGTGTTTGTGTATGCATAGGAATTCCACAATTGATAATTAACCAAGAAGAAAAATTTCTATTTGGGAGACAGATATTCCAATTTATGACATACTTTTTAAACAGATTAATTAAAATTATATCATACCCAATAAATGGGCAATCGTAATCTACATACTTAACACTCCAGCATATCTATGTTAAAACATTAGAATATCAGAAAAATTTAGACAAGAACAGGCCATTCACCCCAACAAATCTCGCCAGTCCTATCCAGTTAATTCCTCCAAAATAACATCAAGTCATGTTTTGAAGGTACTTAAAGTCCTAGGGCCTCACGTATAACTGGTGTGTATGCACAAAAATATTGCGTATGCCCCTTTCCACTCTCACTTTGAGATGTATAAAAACTAAACATTGCGCAAAGCCATGTACATTTTCAGCCTCATACTGTTCATATGCACTTTTCTGCGTGGTTTTGTAAACTGGCAGCACCCAGCGTCTAAGCATTGGTACTGTTTATGTGTGGTTTACCTTTCTTTTTCATATTTGCATCCAAGATACAGGCCATACCAAATACACCAAAATTAATTGTATATTGTTTACAAATTTAAAACACTTGATTGTAATCATTTTTAACAGTATAATGGTGCACGGAATGGTCAAACTATTCCATCTACCATAGCTCATTTGGTGTTATTAGAAGACATTGCAAATGGAAGAATTAGAAGAGAGTACATATTTGTAGATGATAATGATTGGCTTCCAAGTCGATTTTGATTTCCAAGAACTATCCCCTTGGAGTTGTGTGCTGAACTGGTGCTGGATTTACAAGGGCAGACTTTGAGGAATTGTGCTCCTTTGCAAGTTCTGCCCATTCTTGGATTTTTAGCCACAGGACCTTTTCAATGTGAACTTGCTGACCAATCGAGTGTTTCACAAACATGAGTCGCGTCATGCCAACAGTATAAGATGGTATTATCTGCTTGTCATCCAGATAGATAAGATTTCCTTACACTGTGCAATTCACAGCAATGTCTGGTTTTCCAGATGTAATCGGAGCAGTCAACTGCACACACATTGCTATTGCAATGAGGTTGGACAAGTCACAACAGCCAAGGATGAAACACCAAAAGAATGGGCTGGCATTACATCATCTATAGCAGGAGAGCCTATAAAAACGACAACTCTGAACAGTGACAGGTGCTTTTTCCAACTAGTGTGGCAAAAGGTAAGCAGTCCTTTTAAAGATAGTGAGTTACCTCAAAGAGCCATGTAAAGAGCAGAGAATGGATCTGTTGTGGAGCTTGGTGCCAATGCTACACTATAAAGGTGCCTTCAGAGAATTTATTTGCTTATGTAAATATAAAGCATTTCCACTCTATCAATGTGCTGCTCTATAGTGCACAGAAAGTGTATTGCATTGTGCAACACGTAATGTGCTGCATAATGCGGCACACAATTGTGGCTTGCCCGTATCTAAAGAGATGCAGTATGATGAACCTGACCCTGACCCACCAAGTTATCAGGCAAATCGGACAACGTTACAGCTTCGTTTGAATGTAATTAGCAGAATGTAAAAAACAGGTAAACAGATGCTGCATTTACTTTTTAACCAATTTATTTAGTTTGTGGTCAATATTACATAGTACAGTCCTTATATTCCTTAGTTCATTGGCCACATCTTTTATAGCCTCCACTATTGCATTTTGTGACTCCAGAACAGCATCCATCAGTGCATGGCCAGATGGTCGCCCAGCACTTTGCAAGGTAGAGGTACAGTATGTGAGCAGCCAGTGTCTGAAGATGTACTGGGCACAGCAGCACCTGGAGTCACATTACACGGGAGTCAGCTTTTGTAATATTGTCTCAAATATAATAAACAGACTGTGGGTTGCGAGTAGCTTTTCACACTTTGATATCTAACCACTTCATTTTTATTTCAGGCACTATGAGACTTTCTGAACTTGAACTTTCGAGTGTGTCTTTCACACTGTATCACTCCATCACTTTCCTTTTGTTGCAACAAATAGTATGTTCATTGGGATTTATAAAGGAGAAGTGCATGGAACTTGGCACAGGCACAGTTTTATGCATGTGGATTGTTTTGTGTGTACGCGCATTTCCTAGTTTTGTCCGTAAGCTATCTTTTAGTGTGAATTCTACACACAACGTTATATATGAGGCTCCTACTGTTTGAAAGTTTATAGTGACAAGTCTGCGACGACTCCTAAATCCTTCTCATATGGTGTGCTTCAGTTTTCAGACCCCCACTGTGTATTCAAATCTAACATTTATAGTTCCTACTTATAATACTTTTATTTCTACTTACATTAAATTTAATTTGTCACAAATCTGCCCAAGCCCATATGGTGTTCAAATCCAACTGTAATGATTCAATGAATTCTAGAATATCTGCCAATTGTTCTAGCTTAATATCATCTGCAGACTTACCCAGCTTGTTATTTATTACTTACTCCTATCCAAATCATGTATATATATTTAAAAGAGTAGCTGCCCTAGCACTGACCCCTGTGGACATCACTCTTAAATTTACCAGATTCTGATAAAGTTTATTGCATCACCACCCTATCCTGTGTTATAGTTGATTCTGCATGCATCTATACATTATACCCTGGACTCCAACCTATTTTAGTTTGATGCCCAACCTCTCATGTGAGTTATTAGTCTTATACACCTTATACAACTGTTTTATCCTTTGCATCTTATTTTTTATCTCCTTACATACTGTGGACTTTTTTTAAACCTGTTCCAGTGTTTCTTGACTGTCTTTACACATAAAAACTTATCCCAGTTTATCTCTTTTATACTTTGCCTGTTTAAAATTTGCCCTTAACAGTTTCAGTCTTTATACCCATGGCTTTAAAAAAACACTAAGAATTGTATTATATTATGGTCATTTGACCCGATCGGTTCAATTACCTTTTCAACCTCAACCCTATCCTGGTTATTACAAAATACTAAATCTAGACAGGCTTCCCCCCACATTGGTAGTTTAACATACAGTATTGCAAGGTTTATCCAGTTAATATTCAGGTATTTAAGGTAGTTAAAGTCCTCAATGACTATCAGATCTCCCTGTAAACCTGCCTTTTTAATATTGCTAAAAAGTTGTGCATGTATTAATATTACTGTTTGCACTGAGGGGTCCATAGCACACTCCTAAAATAAGGCCTACTTTTGTTAATACTTTCCAGACAAATCTAGTCATCCTAACTCAGATGTGGCTCATTATCTAACTGAAGAAGACTTGGATTTAAATTCATCCATCCATCCATCCATTTTCCAACCCGCTGAATCCGAACACAGGGTCACGGGGGTCTGCTGGAGCCAATCCCAGCCAACACAGGGCACAAGGCAGGAAACAATCCTGGGCAGGGTGCCAACCCACCACAGGGGATTTAAATTCAGCATTACATAAACTGTAAACTCCTCTTTTTCTTTTCTGTCTGTCCTTATTAAAAAGGTGTAGCCATCTGTATTATACTCATCTTTTTTTATTTAAGCAGGTTTCTGTAATTGCTATCATTATGCTCAGCTACATACAACTCCAACTCAATTGTTTTATTTTTGATTCTCCTAGGATTAAGGCAAGCTATTTTAATGTGTTACTCATTTTATGTTTGCACTTAAACTTTGGTTTAGAAATAATGTTATTATGGATATTTGTTTTGATACCATTGTTCATCTTCTCCTATACAGGTCTAAACTGTTTCTTGCCACTCCCATTTCATAGTTTAAACAAACTAACCTACTTATAAGCCTTCCCAACACACTGGTGCCCCTCAGGTTCAGATGTAACCCATCGCAGCAGAACTGCCCCAATGCCTCATAAATCTATGCATATCTGTCCCACACCAAGATTTCAGCCATACATTAAGCCTTCTGACCTCCTAAATCTTACCTGGATTGGCATATGGTAAAGGTAGAACTTCACAGAAGACTACCTTGTCAGTTCTAACTCCTAACTCACTTGAGCACCCGGAAGGCAATAGACTGTGCAAGACTGTCTGTGTCTGAGAAAACCTGTGTTTCAATCCCTCAAATGATTGAAATTATCACAACCTTTCCCTTTCTTGGGACTGGTTTAGAGGTGGCCCTTTGGGGATCCTCTTTCCTGCCTACCTTCTCAAAGTTATCTTAGATACTGTCAAGCTCCATAAGGACCTGGGGCCTCATGTATAACGGCGTGCGTAGAACTCACACTATAACATGGTGTAAGCACAAAAGCGGAAATGTTCATATGCATAAAAAATCCAGATGCATAAATCTGTGCGACTGCTAACTTCCACGTTCTTCCACTACATAAATCCCAGTCAGCGTGAAATTTAATGCACATGCACGTGCTGTTCCGCCCCGTCTCCTCCCAGAATTATGCCTCTTTGAATATGCAAATCAATATAAATAGCCCTTAAGCTCAGCATTCTGTGAAAAGGAAATGGCAAAAGCAAGGGGGGAAATAGAAGAATTTCAGCGAATACCAAGAGGAGGCAAGGAAAAACGTACTATTTGTTGGTTTAAACAGTGGTATAAACAACAAAAGGAAGTTGATCGAGTGACATAGCGTGTCGGAGAAACTTGAAAGCTCAAGTTCACAAAGTCGCACAGTGCCCGAAACAAAAAAGAAGTTGAAACATATCAAAGTCGCCGTGAAAAGGCGAGTCATAGCCCACCATCTGAGTGTTATATGAAAGCTTATTAGGGTACAGAGAAAAAAAAAATAGGCACACAGTGTGAAAAAAGCATGAAATGTCAACTTTAATTTCGAAATTTCCACTTTAATCATGTAGTTTATTTTGTCATTAAAGTAGAACATCATAAACTTCATCTTAAAATCGTTTAATTTGGTAGTTTCACAAATCCCATTGTAACTAAAGTAGCACGTTAAATGCTTTGTTTTGTATTTGATCTTCTATGTGCTCTATGTGTGTGAATCACTACGTGCTTCTTAAACCGGCTTCCTCTTCCTCTGACAGGACACAGAATCCATTACATTCGTGATATTACAGCTCTCTGAATAATTAAAATACTGAGATGTATACTTGATATCATTTTCATGATGATAGGAGTTAAAGCATGTTATTAAACATGGGAAGACGGTGGTGCAGTGATTGTTCATGTCTCACGCAAGATGCTTGCTACGCCATGTGCGACCTTAAATACTTTATTGCAGCAGCACTGTCTCTTTCAAACGTACTAACCCCCAATTCCTGTCCTTACTTTTCTTTCTCCAAATACCCAATCGCCACACAATCAGCTCTGTAATAGACGTTAAGCCATCTGTAAGCTTAGAACACAGATTCTTCAAAACTTTTAAGGAACACTGAAATGTCTTCATAGTACTTGTTAAATTATTCTGTCCATCCAGTGTCGTGCCAGTCCCAGCAAGAATACAGCGCGAGGCAGTAACAATCTGTGAACGGAGTGCCAGCTCCTTGTTAGCGCTGCGACACCGTATCCTCAAGTTAATTTATTAACAATATAGATTATTTAAGTTAAGTTAAAGTTTTATCTGTATAATATAATAAACATATTTTGCTGCATTTCATCTTAAAAATGATATGATCATCATATGTAAAAACGCTCTTTATAAAGTGGCTCAGGTTGTGCAATATTATAACTATTGCAAGTTTACAGTGAGGTAATTGTACTTATAAGTACTGTAATAAGAACAAGACAGATAGATCAAGGTTTGGGGTTTTAAGCCCTGTATACTGTAAATCAAGGTCAAAATTCTTTCCAAGAAATCATAAGACCAAGAAGGGATGGGTGGACAGACAATTTAAAGAGCCGGACTGGAAATTAGAAACGTGGAATGCTGGGAAGGCGTGGTGGTGGATGGGTAATGGACATTATCAGTGTGGGACCAGAGGAGAGAAAGGAACCTGGAAGTGCTGTTCTTTTGGTTGTCCAGGTAGGATTATAGTGGCGGCGCTTTGGGAAGAGAGAGAGAGAGGTTAGTACCCTGCCATTGTCCCCTGGCACGACTTGTCGCGATGCGCGTTGGGTCTTTAAGCTGCTCCCCATGCGCTCGTGCGTGACATGACCCCCCCTTCAGCCCAGACCCATCGCTAACCCGGGAGAGAGCATCAGCGTTGGCTTGGAGGTTGCCCCGGCGATAAGTGACGGTAAACTTGTAGGGCTGCAAGTCCAAAAACCACCTAGTGACCCGAGGGTTCGAGTCCCTGTGGAGAGCCATCCACTGGAGAGCAGCATGGTCTGTCACCAGGGTGAACCCTCGACCCAAAAGGTAGTACCGCAGGTACGTTACCGCCCACTTGATGGCCAGGGCTTCTCGTTCCACCACTGCATACCTGGTCTACCGGTCCAACAGTTTCCGGCTGAGGTATTTCACGGGGTGCTCGACACCATCGATGCTCTGCCTCAGCACGGCACCTAGACCTGTGTCTGAAGCATTGGTCTGGAGGAGAAAAGGAAGAGAAAAATCAGGTGTTCTCAAAACAAGTGCCGTCGTGAGGGCCATCTTCAAGTCACTGAATACTTGCTCCATCACGCGATTCCACACCACATGATAAGGGGCCCGTTTCTTAGTCAAATCTGTCGAGGGTGAGGCCCTCTCAGAAAAACGAGGCACAAACCGGCGATAGTAACTTGCTAGTCCTAAGAAAGCTTGCACCTGCTTCTTGACTAACGGCCTGGGCCATTCTAGGATGTCCTTGATTTTGGAATACTGCGGCTTCACCATTCCCCCTCCAACCAGGTAGCCCAAGTATTTGGCCTCGTTCAAGCCAAAACAACACTTTTGGGGGCTGATACAAAGCCCGGCTTTTGCTAGCGTCAAGAGAACAGCATATACCTGCAATACATGCTCCTCCCAGAAAAAATGACCACGTCATCGAGGTAGGCGGCACAATAGGACCGGTGGGGCCATAGAACTCTATCTACCAGACGCTGGAAAGTCGCTGGCGCCCCGAGCAGCCCAAATGGAAGGATCTTGTATTGCCAGTGCCCACTAGGGGTGCTGAAAGCTGTTTTTTCTCTCGCGGATGCCGTTAAGGAAATTTGCCAGTATTCCTTTGTCATGTCAAGAGTAGTCAGATAATGGGCCGTTCCTAGTTTCTCGAGGAGTTCGTCTACTTGAGGCATAGGATAGGCATCAAATTGGAGACCTGATTGAGACATCTAAAGTCATTACAGAATCTCCAGGAGCCGTCTGGCTTGGATACGAGGACGATAGGACTAGACCAAGGGCTATGGCTTTCCTCGATGATGTCCATATCCAACATTCGTTGTACCTCTAGCTCCACCTCAACGACAATAGGGTCATTCCCTGACTACCACCCCTGGGTCCGTCACGATGTTGTGCTGAATCAGCGAGGTCTGGCCTGGTGCTTCACTGACCACTTCCGGGACAGACCAGATTGCACCCTCTAGCTCCTGTCGTTGGTGGGCAGTCTTATTGGAACCGAGGTTAAGCTTGGATTTCATCGAGAAAAGGGAGAGGGACGGTTCGGAGGGATGTAGCTCTTCCTTAACCCTCCAGGGTTTCAAAAGGTACACATGTTACACCTTCTTGCTTGGTCGACAATTTGGCTGAAGCACCAAATAGTCTACGAGCCCTTTCCTTTCTTTAACCTCGTATGGGCCCTGCCAATGTGCCAGTAATTTGGAATGGGAAGTGGGCACAAGCACCATTACGTGGTCTCCCGGCTGAAATTCGTGTAGGGAGGAATTCCTATTATAATTCTGGACCTGTGCTGCTTGAGCCCGAGACATGTGATCTTTTAGGAGGGGCTCTAGTCTTTTCTAGGATTTTCTCTAGTCTATCGCGTAACTGCACAATATGTTCTAGGATGTTGGTGGAGGAAATGGGCCTGCCCTTCCCAACCTTCTTTCAACACATCCAATATGCCCTGGGGTTGGCGCCCGTACAGGAGTTCAAAAGGGGAAAACTCCGTGGAGGCCTGTGGCACCAGCGAGTTGGTCCCAGTTCCTACTGTCCACGCTGACTACCTTGCGGAGCATCTGTTTCAGGGTCTGGTTAAAGCGTTCCATCAGCCCGTCTGTCTGGGGGTGGTACACCGACATCCTGAGTTGCTTAATACGGAGTAACTTGGCGACTTCCCTGAATGTATCCGAAGTAAACGACGTCCCTTGGTCCGTAAGGACTTCTTTAGGTATGCCCACCTGGGAAAAAAGTGCTACTAGTTCCCGTGCGATATTTTTTGAAATGGCAGCTTGCAGGGGAACCACTTCGGGAGATCGAGTTGCATAGTCGACCATCACCAGTATATATTTATGGCCTCATGTCGAAGGCTCTAGGGGTCCTACTAGATCGGCACCGATCCTTTCAAATGGCATGTCTATGAGGGGAATCGGGATGACAGGAATCAGGATGCAATTGACAGACTTGGCAAGACTGACAAAACCGTCGGACCTCCTCGTTGATCCCAGGCCAGTAAAACCGGAGCTTCACTCTCTCCAGTGTTTTTTCAGCCCCGAGGTGGGCGCCTAAGAGGTGGGCATGTGCTAGTTCACACACTTGCTGCCGGTAGGTCCGCAGGACTAACAGTAACTTCTGCACCTTGCTTTCATGTTCCGCAACTTGATACAACAATTCATTATCTAATACAAAGTAGGGTCCCGGTGGAGTGGAATCAGCTAATGATATGTCATTCGCGGAGACAATAGCATTCTGGGCAAACTTCAGGGAATCATTGTTCCACTGTTCTCTTTTAAAGGATGCCGGCGTGAACCGAAACTGATATTCCACGCCAGCGAGTGGATCAGGGCTAGCCTCATCCCGACCCGAAACCTCCTCCAGTTGTGTTTCCGGGGTGAAGTCCGTAGCCAAAAAGGGCTCGCCCGGCTCATCCACGTCATCACCAGTCGCCGAAGAGCACGGCGTGGGAGCAGCTGGGAGGGGCGCTTGCCCTTCCATAATCAGACCCAACTTGGGTTTCAGAGTGGTAACAGTTCTACCGCATTTACTCTCCGACAAGTCTTGTCCCAGTATAACAGGGAAGGGGGGCTCGGGCAGCACAGCGACGAGCATCTCTCTAGGCTCCCCCTCCCAGGTTATGAAGCACTTTGCAGACCTATACGACCTGATCTTCCCATGTATACAAGTGACTCTTGTGTTTGGAGCTCTCCACTGTCGCAGTAAAACGTAACGATGAGCAACAATTGTAATGTTACTCCCAGAATCGAACAACGCCACCACCGAATGCCTATTTATTAACACCACTCCTGTATTATTGATGGCCAGAGGATTAGACAGAGCACAATACCTCTCACCCTTGGCCCAGCTGCAGTCCATTGGTTCCTGGTTGAGGGGACAGGAGGTGATGATATGCCCCACCTCACCACACTTGAAACATCGCATTGGGGTGCATACCCTGTCCCTTGGTCTAGCCGGAGCCTCCGGAGCGCGGCGGGTGGGCTCCGAGGTGGTCACCCGTCCCTGTCGGACCCCGCGAGCCGGCTTCTCAGACTACCCGAGTTGGTTCACCGCCAGCTGTCACTCGAGTATCTCCAAAAGGCTGTCCATATCCTTAAACGGATGTCTCCGGACCTGCTGGGCGAGGCAGTCCTGTGCTTTAGCTGGGCCGCTGGAATCAAATTTCCAGTGCCGCCATTCCCTCGCCTGCTGGCCGGAGGTTACGCCGTAGTGCTTATAGATCACAGCCTTAAGGAGGTCGTATTGGGCGGCTACCTCCTCGGGAAGGTCATAATAGGCCCGCTGTGCCCGGCCCTTCAAGTTTGGGGCCAAAATGGACGCCCACTCTGCCCGCGGCCACTGGTTACGGGTGGCCATCCTCTCGAAAATCGAGACGTAGGATTCTATGTCATCCGCCTCCGAGAGAGGAATGATAGGAGGAGGTGGGGGTTGTGAGGGCTCCGGCTTTACCATCTCTGCCGCTGCCAGCCGTCTCTTTGTCTCAGCGAGCTCCGCCTTTGTGGCCGCCTGGTCCACCTGGAGCGCCTGGAGCTCGTTGGCCATAGTGGTGAGGACCGTGTTCAGATCCTGCCCTTCTGACATTGTTTTTCAGGCTGTATCCTGCCGGCTACACCACTGTAATAAGAACAAGACAGATAGATCAAGGTTTGGGGTTTTGAGCCCCGTATACTGTAAATCAAGGTTAAAATTCTTTCCAAGAAATCATAAGACAAAAAAGGGATGGGTAGATGGACAATTTAAAGAGCCGGACCAGAAATTAGAAACGTGGAATGCTGGGAAGGCGTGGTGGTGGATGGGTAATGGACATCATCAGTGTAGGACCAGAGGAGAGAAAGGAACCTGGAAGTGTTGTTCTTTTGGTTGTCCAGGTAGGATTATGGCAGCGGTGCTTCGTCTTTTCTACGGGAAGAGAGAGAGAGAGGTTAGTACCCCGCCATTGTCCCCTTGCACGACTTGTCGCGACACGCATCAGGTCTTTAAGTTGCTCCCCATGCGCTCGTGTGTGACAGTACAAACAGTTCTACATGGAGCACTTGATGGACTGATTGAGTGCGTTTATAGTTCCTAGGATGAAACTGTTTCTGAACTATGAGGAAAGGCTCTGAAGTGTTTGCCGTATGAGAACAGTTCAATAGACAGCATGGCTGAGGCAGCGTGTGCTTGATGCTGTATACCGATAATTCTCTTTCCAATCAGCTGCTGTACAGCTGTGATTCCACAATGAGATACAGTGATATAAATACTCCGAGTGGTGCAATGAGAGTAATATGGAAAAAGATGATCCGCTGTGGCAACCCCTAATGGGAACAGCTGAAAGGAGAAGAAGAAGATGCAGTGAGAGTAACAATGCTAAAGCAGCTATTGTATTTAGAATAGTTTGACTACTCTGTGGACCATTACATTGTTACAGGTTAATTACAGTCAGATGCATTAAACTAATAAACAATATGCGGTTAATTTCAGTGTATTTATAAAGCTGCGTCAGGGATGTGGATCTAAAAAGAAAGGGAAACCACACTGGAACAGGTGCACTGCTTTGATGCTGGGTGCCGCCAGTCTGCAAAACAGAGCAGAGAAGTTGTGTACACCAGGGTATGAGTTACCGTGGAAATGTGCGTGGCTTTATGCCACGTTTAGGTTTTATACATCGCGATTTGAACGTGGAAACGTTCGTACGCAATATTTTTGTGCATACGCACCGTTTATACATGAGGCCCCTGAAAACAAGTTGACACATTCAATTGGGGGTTGATGCCCCTGAACTTTGTACACCCTTTGTCTTGCACCTTGCCTGTGACCCACCTCTATATTTCTGGACCAGAGTCTCCTTACACTGCACATTAGGGGTGCACACTATCTCTCTAAAGGACACTTGGGCCAGGTCTGTCAATTCTTTATACATCACAGGCCTGCCAATTCCTTTTCCAATTCAGTGATTCTGAACTTGAGGTGCTGGATCAGCTGGCATTTCCTCTAGATGTAGTCTTCAGGGAGGACTGACTCCTCCAAGCCATCCTCCAAAAATTCCAATATCCAATCAATATTTACTGTATAATGTTATTTCATTTTTCATCATTTTCGCCTTCTTACCCCTCCTACTACCCCTACTACCACTGACAAGAGATCGCCAAGCATCTCTGTTCTGTTTTTTCTCTTCAGCTGGTTCCAGGTCATCCCCATGGTCTTGATATCTACCTCCAAATCCCAGCGCCAGGTGTTCTTTGGTCAGCCTCTTTTCCGCGTTCTCTAGGGATTCCATGTTAGTACTTGTCTGATAATATAACTTGCAGACTTTCGCAGGGTGTGTCCTATCCACCCCCAACGGCATTTCTTGATTTCTTCTTCTATGGGCAGCTGGTTTGTTATCTGCCAGAGGTCACTGTTGTTGATTGTGTCTGGCCAATGAATACGGAGAATCTTTCGCAGGCAGCTGTTAATGAAAACCTGCACTTTCTTGATGGTGGGAGCTGTAGTTCTTCATGTCTCTGCTCTGTATGGAAGGACTGCCTTAATTTTGGTGTTGATGAGCCTGACTTTGGTGTAGACTGGCAGTTGCTTGGAACTCCAGATGTTCCATAGTTGCACGAATGCTGCTCATGCTTTCCTGATTCGTGGTCTGACGTTGGCGTTTGTGCTGCTCTGCTTGTCAATGACATTGCCCAAGTAAATAAAGGAATCCTCCTCCTCTAGTGCTTCACCATCCAGCATGACCGGATTGGTGCTGACTTAATTTATTTTGAAAATCTTGTTCTTGTGTATGCTAAGCCCCACTTGCACAGAGGTGGCTGCTATGTTGTCAGTCTTCTCTTGCATCTGCAGTTGGGTGTGTGACAGTAGTGCTAAGTTATCAGCAAAGTCCAAGTCATCCAATTGTGTCCAAGGTGTCCACTATATCCCCTGTCTTCTCTGTGCTGTGGTGGTCTTCATGATCCAGTCAATCACCAATAGAAAGAGAAATGGTGATAGTAGACAGCCTTATCTAACACTAGTCCTTACTTTGAATGCCTCTGTAAGGTGCATGCTGTGGACCACTTTTTAGTTCAGTCTCTCATATGAACTTCTGATGATATTGGTAATCTTGGCTGGCACAGCATAATACCTGAGAAGCTTCCAGAGGGTCTCCCTGTCCACACTGTCAAAGGCTTTCTCGTAGTCAACATAGTTGATGTACAGGGATGAGTTCCACTTTATCAACTGCTCAGTGACGGGTTTCTTGAAGTGTTCTATCCATCTGTTCTTCTGTTGCTCATCACCCATGATTGGTCTTCCTTCTTCATCCCTCACAAGTCGCTCTGGTTTGCTACTTTCCTAACAGCTTCTTGGTTGTTTTGTACAGTTCTTTCATGTTGCCATCTCTTGCTGCTTGTTCTGCTTCTATTGCCAGGTCCTCTATTTATTTTCGCTTGTCTCTTCTGATGCTGTTCTTGGCCTTCTCTGCTCTTGTATGGGCTGTGGTTGATCACCATCCTCTTTAATTTCTTCCTGGATCTTGCACAGGCTGTCCACTGAGATCCACTCCTTGTGCTAGTACTTCTTGGGGCCAAGCACTTCCTCACATGTTGACATCACTGTCTCCTTTATCTCTTTCCATTTATTCTCCAGGGTACTCTTCTTTCAGCACGTCTTGTAGTAATTGAAACTTATCTGAGTGTGACTCTGAATTCTTCCAGCTTGCTAGTCTCTCTCAAGAGAGACTATGCTTATGTTGTGCTGTGTGTGCTGTCATCCAGTTTTGCTTCAGCTTCACAACGAAGTGATGATCCGAACCCATGTCCACTCCTCTCTTTACTCTCACATCCTGTATTGATCTTCTGAACTTTGCATTGATGCAGATGTGGTCAATCTGGTTCTCACTTATGTAATCTGGCGATACCCAAGTATCTTTGTGGATGTTCTTGTGGGGAAAACCGCTTCCACCGATGACAAAGTTGTTCAATGCACAGAGGTCTGCCAGCTTCTCTTCATTCTTGTTCATGTCCCCTAGTCCATGGTTTCCCATGATATCTTTGTACCCAGTGTTGTCTATTCCGATCTTAGCATTGAAGTCACCCAGCAGGATGTTAACGTCCCTCTCTGGGTGTAGAACTGGTTTTTGTCTGCCTCCTCACTGTCATTTGTTGGAGTGAATCACTATACAATGTTCATATTTATCTTCTTCTCAGTTTGGAAGGATGCTGTGATGATCCTTGAGCCATGGACTACTCCTTGGTTGAGGGAATATTATCCATTTGATATCTAGATTATAATATCATCTCTCCCGAGACTAGTCATTTTTGTCTAGACTTTGTCCATCTGGTCTCACTGACTCCAAGTAGTGTGAGGTTGTAGTTTTTCATCTCCACTGCTACCCGAAAAGTCTTCCCTGTCTCTTACATGGTTCTCACGTTCCATGTTTCAGTATTGGCTGCCCAGGTCGAAAGAAGGGTTGAAGGTCTTGTGACTTCCAGAGACTCTCAGCACATGTATACATGTATAATGTACATAGTAAATATATGGGAAGAAGAGATACATTTTGTTGTTTGTACCGACATTTTTACACTGCAGTAAGAAGGTGGTACATTTATTAGTACTGCTGTTTCATAGTTTGGACAGAGCTTCATCCCTATTTGTATTTGCATTCGTATATGTTCACATGGGGTTTCTCTGGTCTCATCGTTCTTGCCATATCCCAAAAACGTATAGTTGAGATTATTTGCAAGTCTAAATAGGCCCCATATGAAAGAATGTAGTGTATGCATTAGACTGACATGCTGTTCAGGCCTGAGTCCTGGCTGTGATCCAGCTCTACTGTCCTACTCTGCGTGCCACCATGATCCTATACTGGAATAAAATGGCCAAGAAATTAAATTAGATTAATTTGTTTTTCCATTTGATATTGTACTGTATACATACTTGCACTTTATATTATTGTTATTTTTTTATATTTTTTGTGCTATAAAGGTTATAATTTTCTTTATTTGTTAGATGTAATGTCAAAAAGAACAACACATCTTCAAGGTGCACTAGAAGCTTTGATTCTGTGTTTAATGTGCTTTCTAAGTTCTAATGCTACAGCAATTATCAAGAAGACACAGCTGAAACTGCTTGCCAGATCATTTTTCTCACTTACCTGCTAATTCTGTTAATGTATTAAGGATTCTCTCTAATCAACTGGTTTAAACAACTCAAAGCCCCATTTAATTAGAACCATTTTTGTTTTCAAACAAACTACTAGCAAAGCTGCTTTCCACAACTCCTTTCAAGCTGAATGGATAATCCTTGAATGGAAATGAATCTGTCTCAGCTGAGACAGAAAAAGTAAAGTATCAAACTGCTGCTGCTGGATAGGAAGTCTAAAGAATATCCAGTTTCTTTACATTGCTTTTACAGAAACCTTAGCTAGCAGCCATCCCAATTCAACAAGGTCATGTGAAAAGCAGAGAGGAAAACAAAAGCAGCACAATAGAGTAATTTAAACCATTGCGTCAAAACAACAGACTTTATATTTTTCTAGAAGGATGCCAGTTAAATTTTAGGTTTTTGGGATGGCAATATATTATTCAAATATATTGAATATTTAAAAGGAATTTTCTGCAGAACTAAGCACAGAAATACTATTGTATTATATATTGGATATACTTGTAAAAAGTCTACCTGAAGGTGGAAATGTAATTTTAATGACATTGTGGCCAAAATTAGACAACAATCCTTTTAGGCATCAAATCTCTCTTGTGCATATTTCAAGTAGAAAACATAGTCAGAGAAAGAGAGATTTTGGGATTAGCATATATTTATTTTCCTTGGATTTAACAGAAATTCAAGCATGTCATTAACAATGCCCACACTGTTTCTAGTCCCATTTGTGGGCAAACCTACATTTACCTTTATTTAGTCCTGAGCAATGACTATAAATATTCATTGTATTTAGCTGAAACTATATTCATTTTTGGAACATGCTTTCTTCAAGCGCATTCAATGTTGGAAGGCATTTAAACTGTAATCAGTGTTTGAACATGGCTAAAACCACTGCCAGTCAAAGGTTCAAATGAAATGTCATGTGTTTCAGACCAGTAATTGAAACCAGGGGTTCTTATGTATAAATGGTGCGTATGTACAAAAATGTTGCGTATGCCCGTTTCCATGCTCACATCGCAAGGTATAAAAACTAAACTTTGTGTAAAGCCACGCACAATTTCACACCAGCGAAATCCCTGTATGCAAGTTCTCCGCTTGGTTTTGCAAACTGGCGGCACATCGTGTCAAAGCAGTGCTTTTGTTCCAGTGTGGTTTCCCTTTCTTTTTTAGATCCACATCCCTAACGCTGCTTTATCAAATACACTGAAATTAACAGCATATTGTTTATTAGTTTAAGGCATCTGATTGTAATTAACCCGTAACAATATAATGGTCCACGGAATGGCCAAACTATTCCAAATACCATAGCTGCTTTAGCGTTATTACCTTCAATGCACCACTCAGAGTATTTATTCCACTGTGTCTAAGTGTGGAATCACAGCTCTACAGAAGCTGATCGGAAAGAGAATTATCGGGATACAGCATCAAGCACACGCTGCCTCAGCCAAGCGCACAGTCTGTTGAACTGCTCTCATACGACAAATGCTTCAGAGCCTTTCCTTTAGGGACATTGTGGTTCAAAAACAGTTTCATCCCAAGAACTATAAACGCACTCAATCAGTCCATCAAGTGATCCTTGTAGAACTGTTTGTACTTATAAGTACAATTACCTAACTGTAAACTTGCGGTACTGTTATAATATTGCACAAACAAAGTCACTTTATAAAGCCTGTATTTACATATGATGACGATTTCATTTTTAAGATGAAATGCAGCAAACTATATTTATTACATTGTACAGATAAAATGTTAACATCACTTAAATAATCTATATTGTTAATAATTAAACATCTGAGGACACAGTGTCACAGTGCTAGCGACAAACTGGCGCCCCATTCAGGAATTGTTCCTGCCTTTCGCTGTATTCTTGCTGGAACATGCGCAACACTGGATGGATAGATGGATAGAATAATTAAACATGTACTATGAATATATTTCAATGTTGCTTAAAAGTTTTGAAGAATCGGCGTTCTAAGCTTACAGGTGGCTTGACATCTATTACAGAGCTGATTGTGTGGCTATTGGGAACTTGAAGAAAGAAAAGGAAGGACAGGAATTGGTACACATTTGAAAGAGACAGTACTGGTGCAATAAATTATTTCATCGAAGGTCACGCACGGCGCAGCAAGCATCTTGCAGGAGGCGGGAACAATCTTTGGACAGGGCGCCAGCTCATAACTATCACTGTGCCACCGTGTTCCCATGTTTAATAACATGCTTTAATTCCTATCATCATGAAAATGATATCAAGTATACATCGCGGTATTTAAATTATTCAGAGAGCTGTAATATCACGAATGTAATGGATTCTGTGTCCTGTCGGAGGAAGAGAAAACCCATTTAAGAATCATGTAGTGATTCACACACATAGAGCACATAGAAGAAAACATACAATACAAAGCATTTAACATGCTGCTTTAGTTACGATGGTATTTGAGAAACTAGTAAATTAAACGATTTTAAGATGAAATTTATGATGTTCTACTTTAATGACAAAATAAACTACATTATTAAAGTGAAAATGTTTTTCCCCATTGTGTGCCTATTTTTTTTTTCTCTCTGTACCCTAATAAGCTTCCATATGATTCTCAGACAGTGGGCTACGACTCACCTTTACATGGCGACTTTGATATGTGACAACTTTTTTTTATTTTGGGCACTGTGCAACTTTGTGAACTTGAGCTTTCGAGTTGCTCCGACACTCTATGTCACTCAATCAACTTCCTTTTGTTGTTTATACCACTGTTTAAAACAGCAAATAGTGTGTTTTTCCTTGCCTCCACTTTGTATTCGCTGAAATTCTTCTATTTTCCCAGTGCTTTTGCCATTGCCTTTTCACAGAACGCTGAGCTTAAGGGCTATTTATATTGATTTGCATATTCAAAGAGACATAATTCTTGGAGGAGTTGGGGAGTGGTGACAGGCGCATGCACGTGTGTTACTTTTCACGCTGACTGAGATTTATGCATCTGGATTTTTTTGTACGTATGCACATTTCCTCTTTTGTCTGTACGCCATGTTTTAGTGTGAATACGCCATTATGCATTAGGCCCCAGATCTTGTTCAAGACAATAAAGTAAACTATCCCATACTGATATCTACTTTTAGTTCTAATTAGAGCTACACATATTTAAGGAGAGCTACCAAAATATGTCCAGTTCTACATATATCCCCACAACTAGCTCTAATTAACTGATGTGATTAGGAATGCAAAGGGTACGCTGCATGGGGTCCATAAATAACTTCACAGTTTCCTGGTTGCAGAAGACATATGTGAAAAAAAACAGTGCTCTGTCTTTAGCAGCAAATTCAAGTTTAGTACTTTGACTTCTAAGGAAGCAAACACATATCTCCAAAATGAACTAATGTTAATCTTATTTTTTTCAAATGGCTGCAATGAAAATGCCTGAAAAACATCCAGCTCTACACATATTTTCATATGCCATTTAGTATTGAAAAACACCTGACAAAAAAGCTTTATTCAGTCCCTGGTGAAATGGAAACTAAATGTTTTAGAATTTATACACAATGCAATATTGAATGCCATGCAGTCTTTATTAACTTCATTGAAATAGTGGAAATGTCTTTGGACAATAATATAAGTAAAATTCAGTTCCAATGAATATCTGTACAGCAAAATTTTCATTACAACAAAGTATTTTTATAGTCCCGACAGTTTCCCCATAAGACACGAGTCTATCGAAATCTCGTTACTACGAAGTACATTCAGCAGATATTTTCATTACAATGAAGTGCCCAAAAGACCTTGAAATGCCTGAATGAATCATCCACAGAGCAGTTAGTTCTGTGGTCGCAGCTTAGTTGTGCACCATGATCCCCAAACAAAAACATTGTAAAAAAAAATGTCTTTCTTCGAACTTTCCTCGTAGTGTTTTTTTTTGCTGTTTTTGTTTTCGGTGGTTTTCAGTGATATCTTTTGCTTATTGCTCGTCAACATTTGAAAAACATCCATTGGAATTTAACTCATTGTCACCCTTCTATAGAAATGGCAGACATAAAAAAATTATAATAGTTCATATTAGAAAAACAAAAACTTTACATTTTTGCAGCTCTCGATTGTGGCAAAAAGAAAAAAGACGTTGCCAGTGAATTCGGAATTTCGCCATTGACACTGTGAACTTTCTTGAAAGACCGAGCAAAAAAAGAAGAAAAATCTAGGGTTGCAAATGTATGTGTACTGCTGCATTTAAAGACGCAGAAAAAGTTTCTATGTTATTCAGTGATGCTCATTCAAGAAACATTCCTATTAATGCGGCACTCATTCAAGAAAATGTGAAGGACCTCCCCCAACTGGACAACACGCCGAAGAGCGTCCCGAAGTGCAATCACCATATCTGTGAAGACTGTTGCTGGGGCGACTGCTGAGGCTCAGCACTAAAGCAAACAGAAAAGATCTCGATGGGGGAACATTATAAATGCAGGGAACAGGATTACTTGGTCACTAAACTGGTCACAACTCTGTCTGACTGCTCTGTCTGTTTATAGGAGAGTGGCAGATCCCGCTACAGTAAATAACCCTGCTGTTCCTGTTTCAAGCTGAATAAAGCTGGTTTTGCTAAAGTACTGAGACTTAGTCTCATGTTTTAGGGTGTAAGACAGGGACTTATAGCATGCCAACAGTCTTTTAGGATTTGCTTCTGTGGAGTATCACTGCACCACTGTGAGCCTGCTGTTGCCCTGCCCCGGCAACGGACAAACAATCTTCCACAGAAGCGGCAATCACGCTTTGGGACACACTTCAGCATGACGTTCCCGTTCGGGTGGGGGGATCCCAAAAGAGTTCAGAAACCATCACAATTTGAAGAAGAAGAAAAGGATGATTCGGCTTCTTATTGATAACTGCTTCCGCATTTAGATAATGTTTGCATTGAATTCCTCCCACCCAATTGCACAGCAGTGCTTCAGCCATTGGATATGGGCATCATTCGCACCTTGAAAGTGTATTATTGCGAGGAAATGCTGAGAAAAATTCTCATCAGCATAACTTGTAGAGAGGAGGAGATTAAAATTAACGTGAAAACAGCTATTGAAATGATTGCAAAAGCTTGGATGCAAGTTAAAGAAAGTATTATAGTGACAAATACAGAATCTCATTACAACTAAATTTTCATTACAACTAAATATTTTTTAGGTCCCTGGCAGTTCGTTGTAAAGGAATTTTACCTGTATCTGTGAACCTGTGAGTAAAGGCAGTTGCAGCTTTTTTGGTTATAGCCAGAGCTAAAGTAATGAAGTATTTTGTAACTTGTTAAACAAATTAAAATCAAATTTTATATTATCCACCAAACTATGTAAACGTCATTCTCCTTATTAATTTTGTAGTTCACAATATTTTTGAAATGAAAATATCACATTCTTTACATTAATTCCAGTTTAACCCCAGATTCTATCCACTGGTGGTCATCAATAAGTTAAAGATTTTTTTTATTGTCTTCTTATATTTTATTGACTTATATTATTTTCTGAAGAAGACTAGCACTACTTTTTTTCTTCATTATTATGTTTTGTCTCCTGTTATGTTAAGACTTTAATATCCTGTAGGGCACAATTAATTGGTAAACATGATTGCACTCACTCTTTGGTATTAGTGTGAACCATTTTCCTCTACTAGTTTATCTATTGTAAGGGACAGCTGGCATCCTTACCTGACTGGGACGCCAATGAGGTGGATGGATGGGGGAAGGTAGCTGCTTTAGGGCACTGCCTTTCCTGAAACACTGGATGGGGGACCTCACGGATTACAGCAGTGCCCTGGATTCCCACAGGGCATCATGGCACATGGAATTCTTTGGCTTAGTCCTGTTGGGTTCCATGGGATCCACACTGCAAGAACTGGGGAGCCCTACTTTGTCTAGTTCCCATCTCACCCGGAAGTGCTCCTGGGCCAATTCTTTGGGATGCTGGAAGTACTTCTAAGTACTCTATTAAAGAATCACACTGCCTCAGTTCCAGTGAGCCAGACTCAGGAGGAAGAAGACGAAGCTTGAGAGGAAGAGTGGAGGAGGCAGTGACTGAGAAAAAGAGTGAGAAAAGACAAAAAGTTGCTAGTGTGCTTTACTGTTCTTGTGATTGTGGTGAGAAATGTTGATTGTGGAAGAGTTTCCCACTCTAACTAGAATAAGATGTCTTGAGGATGTGCAATTTCAATTCACAAAGCTTCCCCCTTCATAGCTACTGAGATAAGACTCTGAATGGTGCTATATTAAGGTGGAGCAGACACTCAATGAAGCTAAATTAATTCTGGCTAGATGATAAAAATGTCTTGACATAAGTTGTTACACTAGTTGTTCTGCAGGCAGAGCCATCTTTAAGAGAGGGTGGGCACCATGGACCCCATGCTGGTCAAAGCTACCCCCATGACCCCTGTTCAAACATGCATGAAAATATAAATACATCCCCCTTCTTATATTTTAACGCTTGTGTCACTCTTGGCCCCAGTCACCTCTTGAGATAGACCTCTTTGCCAGTTAGGAAAAAGAACAAGGAGACAGAAAATAAACAATATTGCTACCAGGAATCAACAAACTGCGTTATTATAAACAATTACAGTAAATGAATCACATCATACAAATAAACACAAAGAAACCCATTTATCAAAAAGTTAACCAAAAAACATAATCCTTAAAGGCAAAAGGGAAGGTTTAACCGCAAATAATCTTGTTTACCAGGCTACATTACATCACTCTTTTGTGATTGGCTCAGAACATTTCAGATATTGAGGAATTAGTGAATGCCCCAAACTCACATCATTTACAGTTATTTCAGGTCCTTTAACAGTATTATATGTAGTGGCACCATACATAATAAATGTACCAAAAATCTATAAGGGATATCCTTCACTACACTGCTTCATTGTAGCCTAGACTAGACCTTACTTAGCTGGAAGAATCCAACCCATTCACTATAACTGAATGGGAAAGTGATGTCTTAAATGATCTAAAAATAGATTCTCGTCCAAACCCACTGAAACTTGTAGCTTAACTATTCTCTAAAATAATTGGACAGGACTTCAAATCAGAAATTGAGATAGCACCAGTTTACCCCATATGTGGATTGAAAACCTCAAAACCTAGAACTCTCATTGTGCTTTTTGAAAAATCACAATTTAAATTACATATAATGTTACTTCTCAAACAGAAGCAAGAGATTATATCTGAAAATAACTACATTCGTATTTTTCCTGATTTCTTACTCTCAACAGCTACTAAGCATGCCGCATTTTACAAAATTAAACAACACTTATGGAAAGCCATTATCAGATACAGCCTCTTGTATCCCGCCAAACTGAAAGTGAATATTCAAAACAAATTCTACATTTTTACTTCTACGGATCCTGACACTTTTTGAAATTCGATCGTGAATCACATTTGGTCCTAGCATGGCAAAGAATATCTTACCTGCTGTTTGATCCACTCGCAGTAATACTGGTACCATAATTATACATCCTATTTCCTTCTCAGCCAGTTTTTGTTTACATTTTAATTACAACTATATGCGTGTATGTATGTGTAGTTTTTTTTTCATAGGGGACTGTTTAACATCATACCCTTTGTTTATTGTATTAGGGTTTACTATCAAATGTTATCGGCTTATCCAGGGCTCTTGTTTAACATCATTCTCTGGGTTTACTCTCTCAAGACTGTTTAAGATTGTATTTTATGTTTATAGTATTTGGTCTGTACTGTCAGTAGATATTTCTATTTTAATCCTTATATGCTGATCCTGGGGGGGCTTGTTTTATTTTGGATGTGCTCTGTCTCTAGGTATGTCAGAGGACTGGGACTTTATGAAGTGTGGTCTAGCCTCACATGGGGAGGCAAAATGGGGGGGGGGTCAGGGGGATTTAGGGGGAAAGAGAGTGACCTATTTCTAATCTATCCTTTTAATCCTTATAATTGTAAAAGTAAATGTAACAATAGGCTTCATGGTAATAACTCCTGGAAAAACTGGAAATTAAGGACACAGCTGTTTAATGTAATAATGTGCTGTCTTAAATTAAGACTACAAAATGTCATCAAAAGTTCAGAAACAATGTCTCCATGACCAAACTGTTAACTTTGTGAACTGGAATGTTAAAGGTCTCAATCAGGAATTAAAGATAAAGAATGTATTCTCTCATCTAACAGGTCTAAACACTAAAATAATACATTTACATTAGACCCACTTATTAAGCAAGAGACTTCACTGGCCAAATATTCCATTCCAGCTTTACAAAGAAAACTACAGGTGTGGGAATTTTTATACATAAAACAATCTCATTTTTAGTATCAGATTTAGTATCTGATCCTGAAGGGCGATATGTGATCGTCATGGGTAATTTTGTTTAACTGTAAAGTGATTTGGATAAATATCTATACACCCAATGTGGATGATAGGGACTTCATCCAAAACATATTTGCATCCATCCCCAATGTGAACACTCATAAAATTATAATGGCTGGTGACTTTAATTGTGTTTTAAATCCTGACTTAGATAGGTCTCCTGCCACAGGGGCGATGACATCTAACATTGCAAAAACAATTACACAGTTTATAACTGATCACAACTTATCAGACCCCTGGAGAATTGACTATTTCTTTATAGATAATAATTTCTTGCCTATGGTTAAATCTTGTAAGTACGACGGTATTGTTATGTCCGACCACACCCCTTTGATCATGGAGCTTAAATCACTATGCCCAACATACTCATCTTGCAGCTGGCGTCTTAACCCACTTTTATTAGCAGACGAGAACTGCACAGAATTTGTATCCAAGCAAATCGATTTTTTTAGAGACAAATATATCCTCAGCGGTGTCTGCAGAAATACTCTGGGAAACTCTGAAGGCGTTCTTAAGAGGACAGATTATCTCATATCTTTCCCACAAAAATAAATCGGAAACCAAGAAGTTATCAGAGCTAATCAGTGAAATTGCCAGAATAGATCAAGAACATGCCAGGTGTCCAAATGTGGCACTTCTTAGTAAAAGACAGGCACTGTATACAAAACTCAACCTCTTGACAACTAAAAAAACAGAACAACTAATTTTTAAATCAAGACATCATTACTATGAACATGGAGAGAATGCTGATAAGTTCTTAGCTCAACAAATCCATAAGCAATGCAATCCCAGCAATTACCAACAACGATGGAGACAAAATCATTGACCATAAAAATATAATGCACACATTTAGAAAAAACTATAACTCCTTATATTGTACTCAGTTTAACACTAGAATTCCTGAAACCTATGAAAAAACTTGTTATCCCGGCCCACCTTAAATCCCTTCACACCTCTACATTCAGTGTCTTTTGTTTTGTAAATGTGTTGATTAGCACAAGGAGCAAACAGCCTGCTATCCCGTCCCCCCACCAACGCATAAAGAGGAAAAAGCTCTCCCATCTCAAGTCTTGTTTATCTGGGAGTGAGGTACCTGAACCTATATAGGGTAAATAATATATCACTATTTGGAATACATACATTTCATGTGTGTTTCATGTCTACAAAGATCTATGTAAGTGTAGAATGACAGGAAATGCAAGAAATGTTGAACACATACCTAAAAGACAAACTTTTTTCATGTTTTAGTAATAACGACAAAATTTTGACATGAAGTTTATAATGTGTGAAGACTGAAGTACAAATATCAAATTAACACTTTCACAAAAGGTACAAGTATAGCAATACCTAGACACATAGCTTCCAAACTTCGACACCTGTTTAATATAATATATTCACCCACAAAGTCTAACACACCGGAGATATTATTATCATTGGATGCAGAAAAAGCATTTTATATGGTTGAATGGAACAACCCCTTCACTACATTGGAAAAATTTGGGTTTGGTCCAAACATACTGTATGTACATGGATCAAACTACTGTATACCAGTCAAGACTCTTCAGTTTGTATTAACAACATTATTTCAGACTACTTCAAACTAGAACGTGGTACTAGACAAGGATTCCCCTTGTCACCACTGCTTTTTGCAATCGCCATTGACCTACTGGCAGTTCACTTTCGAAATGCTTATGAGATAAAGGGGATTATCAGTGAAGAACTTGAACAGAAAATTTCACTTTATGCAGATGATATGGTTCTATATAGAGTATATCAGATCCACAAAATACTGTGCCTAACAGCACAAACAGAATTTCAAAAGATTTCTGGTCTCAGAATTAATTTGAATAAAAGTGTGCTCTTTCCAGTCAACTCTCAATCACACAATATTAGGTTGGACACCTTCCATTTTATCATTGCAGATCCATTTAAATATTTATGGGTGAACATCACAAGTAAAAATAAAGCCCTTTATTAACAAAATTTTGCTATCTGCATGGAAAAACTTAAGCAAGACTTGCATAGACGGTTTACCCTTCATCTCACTTTAGCTGGAATAATTAAAACTGTCAAGATGAATATCCTTCCTAAGCTTCTTTTTCTGCTTCAAAGCATTCCTACATAAATACAATCATAACCTCATTTACAGTAATCCCTCCTCCATCGCGGGGGTTGCGTTCCAGAGCCACCCGCAAAATAAGAATATCCGCGAAGTAGAAACCATATGTTTATATGGTTATTTTTATATTGTCATGCTTGGGTCACAGATTTGCGCAGAAACGCAGGAGGTTGTAGAGAGACAGGAACGTTATTCAAACACTGCAAACAAACATTTGTCTCTTTCAAAAGTTTAAACTGTGCTCCATGACAAGACAGAGATGACAGTTCCGTCTCACAATTAAAAGAATGCAAACATATCTTCCTCTTCAAAGGAGTGCGTGTCAGGAGCAGTGACTGTCACAGAGATAGAGAGAAAAGCAAACAAATCAATAGGGCTGTTTGGCTTTTAAGTATGCGAAGCACCGCGGCACAAAGCTGTTGAAGGCGGCAGCTCACACCCCCTCCATCAGGAGCAGACAAAGAGAGAGAGAGAGAGATAGAGAGAGACAGAGTTTGTTTTTCAATCAAAAATCAATACGTGCCCTTCGAGCTTTTAAGTATGCAAAGCACCGTGCAGCATGTCGTTTCAGGAAGCAGCTGCACAAAAGATAGCAACGTGAAGATAATCTTTCAGCATTTTTAGACGAGCGTCCGTATTGTCTAGGTGTGCGAACAGCCCCCCTGCTCAATCCCCCTACGTCAGGATCAGAGAAAGTCAGAGCAAGAGAAAGAGATAAGTAAGCTGGGTAGCTTCTCAGCCAACTGCCAATAGCGTCCCTTGTATGAAATCAACTGGGCAAACCAACTGAGGAAGCATGATCCAGAAACTAAAAGACCCATTGTCCGCAGAAACCCGCGAAGAACCGAAAAAACCGCGATATATATTTAAATATGCTTACATATAAAATCCGCGATGGAGTGAAGCCGCGAAAGGCGAAGCGCGATATAGCGAGGGATTACTGTATTTGGAATTCAAAATATCCACATATCCAAAGGGTGACCCTACAAAGACCTAATGCGGCATGGCTCTACCTAACTTTCAATTTTATTACTGGGCAGCAAATAAACAAGCTAAAAAAACATGGACATGGACACAAATAGATGAACATACACAAGCTTGGTCTGCAGTAGAAATGAAATCCTGCATTACTTCTTTATATTCCTTGCTTTGTACCCCAGTAAATACAAATTATTGCCAATATACTAACAACCCAATTGTGCTTCATTTACTCAGAATTTGAAGTCAATGTAGGAAGTACTTCAAGATAGAGAAGCTTTTATCTGTGGCACCTTTGCACGATAACCACCTTTTTCCACCTTCTTAAACGTACACAGTTTTTAAAGTCTAGAAAACATTTGGGATTAGATCACTTAGAGATCTGTACATAAACAACGTCTTTACATCCTGCAAACAATTACACTCCAAATTTAACTTTCCAGCAACACATTTCTTTCACTAACTTCAAATTAGAAACTTTGTTAAACAGAACCTGCCCAATTTTCCTCACCTCCCACCTCCCTCTATGCTGGAAAAAATATTGACCAGTCTTGAGGACTAAAACAATAATATACAAAACCATTTTACAGTCCCTCCCTTTCAAAGATCCCAGAGTACAGTGGGAAAAGGATCTCTCACTCAGCATTTCAGAAAAGGAATGGAAAGTAGCAATGCACAGAATTCACTCTAGTTCCATATGTGTAAAGAATACAATTATTCAACTTAATATCATCTATCGAACACATCTGTCTCGTTTAAAATTGTCCAAAATGTTTCTAGGGCAAGATCCAACCTGCGAACACTGCAGTCAAGTTCCAGCCTCATTGGGTCATATGTTTTGGGCCTGCACCAAATTAACATAATTTTGCCTTGGAGTCAAAATCCCACCTAATCCACTAACAGCTTTGTTTGGTGTACTGTACTTCCAGATGGGTTTAAAATGGAGAAGGACAAGCAAACTGTAATTGCCTTTACTAAACTATTATCACATAGACTTATCTTGTTCAACTGGAAGAATCCTAACCCACCTATTTTAAGTCAGTGGGTCACTGATATTATAGATTATTTGAAACTGGAAAAAATCAAATTCTCCCTTAGAGCATCTGTGCAAAACTTTTAAAAAGCCTGGCAGGATCTAATGAATAACATTTCAGAAAAAGCATTTAAATTGAGAAAATAGATTTTCTTCCCTTATTTATTTATTTATTTTCCTACTATTAAAGTTTTGCTCTGTTGGCCTAGCTCTCTTTCTCATGGGTGAGGGTTGATTTGATTTGAACTTAGTTTTGTAAAATTTGACTTGCTTGTATGGAATGTTATTTGCTTTTCACAAATTCAATAAAATGTTATAAAAAATGAATAAAAAAAAACTAAATAAAAATAGATTCTCTTTCTACCAGAAAAGTTTTAAACCTTATTCAGAATTTAGGAAAACTTAAACACTACTGTTCCAAAGTAAAAGCACCCTAATTAATTTCTTTGATATCTCAATTTAAAATCTGCTTTATACTGGGTAGTCTATTTGCATAGCTCTCAGAACTGTGTAGGCAATGGGTGTTCATTTTGATTTTGTTTAATTTGACTTTAATCATAAATGTTTGGAATGTAGTGTTGAATGCATTTTTAGCTTAACTACTTTTTACTCACTGTACTGTGATTTGTAAGCTCAAAAGAACTGAAAAAATGAAATGTTATGAATAAAGAAATTATTAGGTGTACTGTTCAAGAAATAAAAGCAAATTATGTAAAAAATGTGAAAATCATAACTTTGCTGTGAATCATAACTAAATTAAGTATGAAAAGAGATAAAAAAACTAAACTAAAATAACTCCTAATTTTTAAACAGCAATTACAAAACAGTTACAAAAGTGTCATGAAACCCCACAGTTTATAATATATTTGTGGAGATTTTTAAAATATTATTTATAAAGATTATTATGAGAATAATGACTTTTAAATTGAATTCCACAGTTTTAGAGTTTTTTTTATCTGAAAGAAAGTGAAAGATGGAATTTTTTAAATCTACTCTTCCCTCAAACTGTTGTATAAAACAAGTGCCGTCTTGTAGTCCTTCCTTGACAAATTTAAAGGAGCCCATTTGTTTTCAGTTTAATTTTATGTGCTTCTGGTTATGCTTAAATCTCAGCAGCATATATCCACATGCAGTTTGCATTTTCATATGTTCAGTTCCTAGTACATTGCAGATTGATTGTTGTGAATAAATCCTTAAGGCTGGATTTTAGATTACTCATGTAACTAATGTATTTCCAGTTAGAAGTGAAAAAGAGCAGGGTTGGATTGGGACACTACATTTTACCAGAAAAGATGCCTGTTCATAAATTAATGTGATTGATCTGTGCACCGTGATGTACATAAACAGTCCACACAGATAACAAGCTCAAACAATAACAATTAAAAAATGTAAAAAATATATAAATATATTGTGACAGTCAGCAGGATGCAGAGGCACACAGTGGGGTTTTCTTGTGCTGTCCAGGGGCTGGTCGGGACCACTGCCCAGACAGAAAGTCAAAATGCTGTCTGGGAGATAGTCGGGAGAAATTGCTCATCAATGGGAATGTATTCCCTTTCTTATAATTAATGAAGCAGTGCTACATAAAGTGTGTCAAGTGTCTGATATAGCAGTAAAGCTGTCAACAGGTAAAGTGTGCAGCAGCATCAATTTTACATGGGGAAAAAGAGAACTCTTGCTTGCAATGTTTTTACAGACATGAAAGATATGATAATGTATGCATTTGGTTTATTCATTCATGTCAGGCTGAGTCTGTGAAAACTTTGTGAATGAGGTATCATCACTCTGTCCACTATGTTCAATTGAGTTATAGTCATTTTTACCTATAGTTTTCAGATTTCTTTTCTTGCAGTGAAACAGTGTGTGCGATTAGAAGTATGAGATTTTTTTCTTTGATTAATTCATAGTTGTCTTATTATTATGACTAGGAGCTCTAAAGCATGTAAATTCCAAAAAGTTTCAAAACACTCTTCGAACAATGCATACTAATGGGGGATATATTGCCAAATCCCGGCTAGATACAGGGACTATTCTGTTCCCACTTTTGTCTCAAACATTGCCACTTAAGAACAGCCATCATTTTAAGCATTACTTTGTTAAGATTGTTCAGTCCTTTCTTTGAAGGCAGTGGTAGTGATGTTCCAGATACAGTGTGCCATCAGTTCTTTTACGTGAAAGTCTTGGCGAAGATATGCCTGTAAGTTTCTCATTTAAATGTTTATTTGGTAAATCATTGTCAGGATGTTCATCTGCCACAGCTAATTTGCTATATGCAGACGTTATTGCTGATGTACTTCCAGTGAAATCTCAGCCAGCTCTGTCACTTCCATCGTCCCTACTGCAGTTGTGATTTTTGTTTAGTGGTTAGAATGTCAGAGAAAAAGAAGTTTAAGTTTGAGCGTACATATAGCTGTTGTGGAAGTCCAGCCCTGGACACAGACAGGCACACACCGATTCCTACATAAAGCACACATTTATTTATAAATAATGTTCACAGCACACAGTGCCCTTGCAGCAATCACCCACTTCTTCACGTCTTCACCGCCTCCACTCCTCTCCTCCGAGCTCTGTCTTCTTTCTCCCGTCTGCAGCTCCCGACTGGAGGGAGGCGGTCCCTTTTATATCCACCTGGACGTGCTCCTTGTGCTTTCTGATGGACTTCCTGCGGCACTTCCTGGTGTGGCGGAAGTGCCACATGAGCACCCAGAAGCACTCCAGGTATCCTCGGTATTCCTTTCGCCAACACCTCCAGGTGTGGCGGAAGTGCTAATGTTCGAGGCTCCACCATTGTCTGGGGCCCCCTGGCGGTGGCCACAGGCCCTTACATGGTTGAGCCTCCATCCTCAGACCCCATGGCCTCCAAACCAGGCAGGGCGACTGCCCTCTCGTGGTCCTGGGGAGGCACAGTCCCTCTCCTTTTCCGTCCAGGTGTTGCGACCGGGCACAGCCCCCAGCCGACCACTACACTGTACAGCTGAACATTGCTGTATACCTTTTATGTCATGCTTCTAGTAAGTACAAGTTACTTAGTTTTCATAATTTTCCCACTGATGCTGAAACCCGATCTAAATGGATCAGCACTATCTGGAGCTTTATGGTTAGTTCCCATACAAGAGTTTGTAGCCAGCATTTTAAAAAAGAGGATTTTTGTGAGCCATGGTCTGAGACTGTTGAAGAAGGGAGTGGTTCCAGCATTGTTAGAGCGGTTTGAGTTGGTTGGTTTGAATGATTTGAGTTGGTTGAGTATTTCTAAATTCTACTTTCATGAACGGGAGTTTGGGAAAGGAGAAAGCGACCAATGGAGGATGACAAGCTGGACGAGGAGTAGGATGGTAAAATCCTCAAGGACCACAACTACACTTTGGCTCTAGGATCCTGCAGTTGTTGATCTAGAGCTTGATGAAAACGTGTCTCTTAGAAATAAGACTGTCTAGCTGAAAACAAACTGAGATGCTTACAATGAACCAGCGTTTTGGAATTAACTGTTTGGCTCAGACAGAGACATTTGCTTTTTTACAAGGTAAGATGTCCAGAAGACTCATGTTATTTTGTATTAACCTTATGTAGGTTTGATAAATATGGATGGATGGTCCAGATAAAACACATGGTTTGTGAGCAAGGTGAGTGTTGTCTCTTTAAGAGACTAATTCACCCACCTGTATAATTTTACCCACCTGCGAGGAGATCAATGGCAAACTGGATGTTGCAGTAAGGAAGTGAAATCTATGTGCCTCAGATGTTCACTTTTACATGATACAATGGGGCTTGTCACGTTATTCTTTACTCTCTTCACAATATTGTTAGATTGATTTGACATGTGTTATTGTTGTGCTGTCTGTTTATAGATTTTGTTTTTTTTTTGTTTTATTATCATTTCACTAGTTATTGTGAGGTTTGTGGGGTTTTATTGCACATTATGAAGTTCTTTTGTATTCATGTTTTAATGGAAGCCTGGATGAGTCGTATATACTTATGATACTTTCTCATATATTTACACAATGTTATTTATGGGCTATCATATGAAATATATATAGGCCCAGTACAGTGTATATATAGTAGGCTATTAGATCATAGTATTGTCATATGATTCACAGAAACTTGATTTCTCCCATGAACAAGCTTGCACAGATTCAGTAGGATAACTTTCCCTTACGCTGAAACTGTGAGGCTTTTGGCTTTTCTTCATTTATCTGTAGCACTGAGCCCTAATGGTAACCTGTCCTTTCTCTGAATCCATGTTTGAAACTCAGATTGACAAAGATGTTAGGAAAATTGTAGAAGTGATTGACAAAGACACGTAACATTAGCGGGATCACTATGTTATCTTTGGCTAGTACAAAAACATGTTAATAAGTCCGGATCTTACCTTCGCAATTGTGGATTCAGCTTGAAACATATAGTTTGAAGCCTTTTTCCATTTTAGCTCCCGATGTTTGGCAAAATGTTTGAATAATGCAACTTGCATTGTTTACAGAAAGTCTAGGCACATCGTGAAGCATTCGGGTGAAAAATGCTATTGCTAATTCATTTTGATATCAGCAGCTGAAGTGAAGCTGATGTACCCTGATGATTTATACATACAGTGAATGTATTTCTCTATTGATTGATTGTTTGGTGTGAGCATTAAACTGAAAGCTCCCTTTGAATTGTGTTTTGTAGTTTTACAACCAAGAATGAAAGATTTGCCAGTAAAAGCCTCACTCTGAGCAAGAAATGGGTTTAATGAAGTTTTTGTTGGTTATCTGTCTAGCTTTGTATGGACACTCAATCATGAGAGTAGAATAGGGACAAATACAGAAACTTAATAAGAATAAAAAGTTTTTTTTTTCTTTGCAAATAATACTCTGTAGTACTAGAGTGTTGTACCGTGGCCTGAGTTGCCTCGAAAGCTTGCATATTGTAATCTTTCTAGTTAGCCAATAAAAGGTGTCATTTTGCTTGGCTTTTCTCTACAAATAATACTCTGTAATATAGTGAAGCTCTTATGAGTACAATGGCAAATGGAGTTGCGTAAAAACGAAGGGCAATCCAAGCAAACAAAATCCAAAAACAGAATCAGAAGTCAAAAAGCAGCGGAAAGTCAAAAAATCTAATAAATCACAATGAGCACAAGGCACAGCAAAAACACAGAACTCACCAAAACTGTCTAGCACATTCGAAATGAACTGTGAGGGACATAATCCTGGCAACTTACATACAAAGACACAATCAAAAACAGAGAATAATGCAAATAATCAACAAAAGTAACATTAATGTAAATAAAAAAATTGAAAATTAAAAAAAAACAGACTTAAAACATGCATATGAGCCTTAGCTGAAAAACAACACTTCTGAAGGCAGACAGCAATTCACATTTGGGAAACAATATTCAGCAATGCTGATAACAGCAACAGGACAGGGTTTGTCAAGGTAAAAAGGATAAGCCCATTCAGTCAAGTGCAAGCTGGAGGAGACACTGGGTACCAATGTTCAGTGTTGTTGCTTATGGTAGTAATAAGGGCTCTTTCATGTAAACAAATAAAAAACAATGAAACATATGCTAAAAAGGTCAAGGAAGGACAAGAGCATGACATGCACAGTGATAACATACATAAATATTTAAAAATACAACACAATTAGAGTCAAATCAAATGTGATATTTTGAATGTTATTTTATTTCTCTGCTTCTCATGGTGTCCTTTTGAGCAGCTTGCAGTGCAAGGGGACCACAGTGAACATTTTGAGAACAGCACCTGTAGAGAGTTGTCCTCTTAATGAGCAACACGTTGGCAAGTACTTACATCATTCAGTAGATGACTTATAAAGGTTATTATTACCCATGTTATATGAGATTTGTGCATGACCACGGTTGTTCCAGATTTTCTTTGATTTCTGTCTATGTGAAAGTCTTTTTTCTCTGTCACTGAACCAGCTCTAGAAAATGACAACACATTTCAATACGTGATATAACTTTACCTCGGTGGAGGCACAGTGAAACAGTAGTTAGGACCGCTGCCTCAAAGCTCAGGATACATTTTTGGACACAATAATTAATGCAGAATATTTGGCAGCCACTTCTCTGGCCCTCAGTAACTCTTTAAAGACTATTCCACCATTATTATCCACTCAAAACTAATCCAGTTTCTCCTTCAACATTGACCCAGTTCACTGACATGAACCTTATGTATTTTACTGAAATTCCCACAATTTTGATGCTTGAGGCAAAGCAAATTCAACAGGGTTCACTCATCCCCGTTCAGCAGTATGACTTGATCCCTATGCTTCCATACAAATGCCATGCACATTGTTTATTTTATGTTCTTCTGTACTAAGTTGTTTTGCTATGTTTCATTGACAAATACATTGTCACACCAAGAAATGCTAAATACATAGAGGAAAGAAGAGTTGCATTTTCTCAAAGTAAATAGCCATTTTTGAGGTTGTATATAATTGTACTTAGATAAGAAAATAAGACATTTGACAAACAAGAGGAGACAATTTAGTCTGTCAGGCCCGTTTGTTTAGCTAATAGCTAAGCAGTCCCAATATCTCATCCATCTACTTCTTAAAGGTTGTCAAGGTTTCTGCTAAAATTATATGCCTTGGTGGTTTGTTCCAGATTCCAAAAACAGATTGAGTAAAAAAGTGGCTCCTGGCTTCATTCCTAAATGCATTTCTCCTTACTTGCCACGGGTGTCCTTGAGTATGTGATTCACCATTAATTTGAAAGAATTCTGCTGGATTAAATTTGTCAGTGCATTTCAGAAATTTATTGACCTGGATTACATTCCCATGCAGTTTCCTTTGCTCTAGACTAAAGAGGCTTAATTCCGTGAGTCTGTTGGAGAAGTGAATGTCATCAAATCCTTGGATGCACTTGGTTGCTCTCCTCTACTGAGCTACAAGAGCTGCCCTGTCTTTCTTGTAGCATGGTGGCAATAACTGCACACAATACTCCAGATGTGATGTCACTAGCGCATTATATAGTCTGAGCATAATGACCCTTGACTTATATTCAGTACATTTTGTACAGTTTTTACAATATAACCTAATATTTCATTTGCCTTTTAATAGCTTCTTCACAATTCTTAGATGATGAAAATGTAAACCCGTAATTCTATACAAAGGCTGCTTCCTGTAGGACAGTGTCTTCCATCTTGTATTTATAACTTTTTGTCCACATGTAACACTTTGCACTTTTCTACTTTAAACTGCATTTCCCATGTGCTCTGAAACCTGTCCAAACATTCTTCAGTTGTTTTTACAGCCTCCTCAGTGTCTGCCATTTCAAGTTAAGTATCATCTGAATATTTCACAAGTTTACTAACTATGCTGAAATCTATGTCATAAATATAAATTAGAAAAAATAGCAGTCCAAGGACAGACCCTGAGGAACTCCGCTGATTATCTCACTCCAGGTGAAGCATTCTCCTGTTATCTATACTGTATTCTCTTTAAAAGAATCTATAGACATCAAAAGTTACCTGCAATTCCTTGTTTTGGCATACATTGTGATTTCAATGATTATCTCAAATTTTGCCATGTTTTGACCAATGTTGCTTGCAGTAGCAATAACTGCTGTTCTTATTACTCTGCCTTTATTGCTTTAAAAGATGAGATCCAGACCATGTGATATACTGGAAACAGTCATTTGCCATTAGCACCACTTCAGTTTCCTCTTTTGTATTTCTGATAGGGACATCTCAATCAATGTTTGGAAAGTTAAAATCACCCATGATCACTGCATCCTCTTTCTTGCACATATGTTTTATTTGATTAAATATATGTTGTTGCTTAAATTATCAGAATCTGGTGGCCTGTAGCAAACTCCAATAACCAAATCTCTTACTTAAAAGCTTAACTCACATTGATTGTGATGTGTTCCTGTCTTCCATCTTGAATTTATGTTTGCCATATATAGCATCACATCTCATCCTTTCCTTCCTTATCTGTCTTTCCTGAAGCATGTATAACCTTAATATTATATTTCTCTCCTTTACTCTCATTTAGCCATGACTCCATAATTCCTACAATGCCATAGTCCCATTTCAATGCTGTTGACTCTAGTTAATGCATTTTCCTCCTAATACTCCTCACATCAAGGAATAAACATTTTAAAAAAGGAAAGCTACTTATTGAATTTTGATTAAGTTTTCTTTAGTTAGGGTTGTCTGTTTTTTGTGTCTTCATTTCATTTCAAATTCAGTTATTTTTCTGGTTTTTTTTTCTTTTTTTCTGACCAATGTTTATTTATCAACCATTGAAGTTTCATGTTGGAAGGAACATGATGACATAAAAGTCCTATGAAGCCACCTGCTTTAAAAGTAAATATATTTATATTTTAATACATGTTTACATTGACAAACTTTGATGTTTAAATTGCTATTTTTAAGTCATTTTTATGTGATACAATTTAACATTCCATTGCAGCTGACAGCCCACTGGAAAAAATCCCTCCTGTCCCAATCAGATGAATCCAAGAATTGTGAACTTGAAATTCTTTGTGCAATTTGATTCCATAGTTAGCTTGTACCAAAAAATGTAGTAGTCCATTCAATGCTATCTAGTTTCTTTCTATAGCCCTGTATCATCTCTCACCCTCTGGTTCATGAACCTTGTATCTTTTTCATCTGAGCTAGAACTGTGAGGTAACCAAATCAAAATCTGACAACCAAAAGCAAAGCAGAAACACTAAAAGAATGAATCATCATTCCATCACAAGATGACCACATACATATTACATTTTTTCTAAACACAGTTATGTCTAACCTGTCTGATTTTAAACGACACGCAAAGCATATTTTTGTACTAGATTGTATTCGAGTATGCATTATGCCCTTGTGTATCAAAACATTTTTTACTTTCCAAATTTAAACAATTTGAATGTTGCCTTGTTACTTTGTTTAACTTCAACTGTTCTATATTCATTCATTTAGCTTATTATCTATCTATCTATCTATCTATCTATCTATCTATCTATCTATCTATCTATCTATCTATCTATCTATCTATCTATCTATCTATCTATCTATCTATCTATCTATCTGTCTAATTTATTTAACTGCTATGATGCTTTTGTAAATGTTGCAGAAATTAAAATTTTCCTGTAATGTTCTGTCATTAATTTCTGTTTTAATTTTCAGCAAACAAAAAATCGTCCAACGCATTATAATTAGTGTTTCTTCAAGACTATATAAAGATTAGCTCAACAAATCCACACGCAGGAAATTCGCAATACAATACCAGTAATTAACAACGCAGACGGAGACAAAATCATTGACCATAATAAAAATATAATGCACACATTTAGAGACTATTATAAGTCCTTATATTCTATTCAGTTTAAAGAAGACAAGACACAATCTAATGTATTTTTGGATACATTACAGATACCACAGCCAGATACTCTCAGTGCAGAGGAATTGGATAAACCTCTGATACTCTCAGAATTACCAGATGCTATAAACTAACTTCAGAGTGGGAAAGCAGCATTCCATGTTGTCTAGCCTGCCGAATTTTATCAAAAATCTTCAAGTAAGTTAGCTCCCCTTTTATTAGCAACATTTACAGAAGCCAGAGACAATAAAATACTACATCAAACTTTTTGTCAAGCATTAATTACTGTCTTTTCTTAGGAAAATAAGTGCTTATTACAATGTGCATCATACAGACCAATATCACTTATGAATAATGATGCTAACATGCTCTCCAAAATTCTAGCTGAAAGGACTGAGAAAGTGCTTCCTTCGTTAAGACCAAAACAGGTATATTAAAGGTGTCAACTTAGCTTCCAATCTTCGACGCCTGTTTAATGTAATATATTCATCTACAAAGTCTAACACTCTGGAGATATTATTATCGTTGGATGCAGAAAAAGCATTTGATATGGTTGAATGGAACTACCTTTTCACTACATTAGACAAATTTGGGTTTGATCCAAACGTATATGCATGGATCAGACTACTGTACACCAGTCCAGAAGCTTCAGTTTGTATTAACAACATTATTTCAGACTACTTCAAAGTAGAAGGTGGCACTAGACAAGGATGCCTCCTGTCACCACTACTTTTTTTTTGCAATCGCCATTGAGCCCTTGGCAGTTCACTTTCGAAATGCTTCTGAGATAAAGGGGATGATCAAAGAAGAACTTGAGGAGAAAATATCACTATATGTAGATGATATGGTACTATATATTTCACATTCACAAAATACTGTGCCTGCAGTCCTGACAGCTCTATCTGAATTTCAAAAGATTTCTGGACTCGAATAAAAGTGTGCTGTTTTTAGTGAACTCTGTAGCACACAATATTAGATTGGACACCTTCCCTTTTATCATTGCAGATCAGTTTAAATAACTAGGGGTAAACATCACAAGTAAACATAAAGCTCTTTATCAACAAAATTTTGCTGTCTGCATGGAAAATCTTAAGCAAGACTTGCATACATGGTCTACCCTCCATTTCACTTTAGCTGGTAGAATTAACACTGTCAAGATGATTATTCTTCCTAAGCTTCTTTTTCTTTTTCAAAGCATCCCCATATACATTAACAAATAATTTTTAAGAAGTTAGATTCATTTATAACTTAATTTATTTGGAATTCAAAACATTCACATGTTCAAAGGGTGACCCTACAAAGACCTAAGGCAGAAGGTGGCATGGGTCTTCCTAACTTTCAATTTTATTACTGGGCTGCAAATATACAAGCTATAAAAATCTGAACATTTAAACAAATAGATGAACATACACAGGCTTGGTCTGCAACAGAAATACAATCCTGCAGTACTTCTTTATATATCTTGCTTTGTACCCCAGTAAATACAAGTTATTGTCAATATAATAACAACCCGATTGTGCTTCATTAACTTGGAATATGGAACCAATGTAGGAAGCACTTCAAGACAGAGATGCTTTTATCTGTGGCACCTCTGCATGATAACCACCTTTTTCCACCCTCTGAAACGTACACAGTTTTTAATGTTTGGGAAACATATAGGATTAAATCACTTAGAAATTTGAACATAGATAACATTTTTGCAGCATACGAACAATTACACTCCAAATTTAACTTTCCATCAACATAATTTTTTCACTATTTCCAAATTAGAAACTTTGCTAAAGAAAATGTGCCCAATTTTCCTCACCTCCCACCTACTTCTATTATGGAAGAAATATTTAAATATTTCTGTAATATATAAAACATGTTAAAGTTTCTTTCTTTCAAAGATCCCAGAGTGCAGTTTGAAAAGGATCTCTTACATAACATTTCAGAAAAGGAGTGGAAGGCAGCCATGCACAGAATTCACTCTAGCTCCATATGCGCAAAGCATACAATTGTTCAATCTAAAATCTTTTATTGAGCATATCTGTCTCATTGTCCAATATAATTCCAGGGCAAGATCTAGCCTGCGGATGTAGCAATCGAGCTCCAGCCTCATTAGGTCTTTTTTAGGCCTGCACCAAATTCTGGACCAAAATCTTTAAATGCCTTTCAGACAGCCTTGGTGTCACAGTTTCTCCCAATCCATTAACAGCTGTGTTTGGTGGACTCCTATATGGGCTTAAAGTGGAGAAGGATAAACAAACTGTGATTGCCTTCACTTCACTATTAGCACGTAGACTTACCTTGTTCAACTGGAAGAATCCTAACTCTCCTATTCTAAATCAGTGGGTAACTGATGTTACATATTATTTGAAATTGGAAAAAATCTAATTCTCCCTTAGAGGATCTGTTCAAAACTTTTTTAAAACCTGTCAGGATCTAATTAATCACATTTCAGAATGAGCATTTATACTGGGGAAAAGGATTCTCTCCCCATTTTTTCTTCTCTTAAAGTTTTACTCTGGATATTGGCCTTGCTCTCTTTCTCATGGGAGAGGGCTGATTTGAATTTAGTTTTGTCAAGTTTGACTTGCGTGTATGGAATGTCACGTGCTTTTAATAAATTCAGTAAAATGTAAAAAAAAAAAAAATTATAGCAGAACAGATAGCAAAGCACACAAACATGACTGTGGTTAAGGTACTCCGCCACTAGTAATTTATCATTTTAACCTTCTACCCTTTAAACAGTAGCAGTAATTACTTTATCTCACTTAAAATCTAGAAGAACTAAAGTATTATTTTACTCACAGTGAAAAGTGATACAATTAACATCTGTAGAATTCCGCAATGTTGAAAAAAATGTTATATAAATACTGAATTGAGCAATTTTAGTGTGTTAGGTTAACTGAAAATTCTAATTTGAGCATTCATGAGTGGGGGTGTTAGTAAATACCTGATTGGATGCCACATAGCATACAATATGTGATTTCCAGAAGTCCTGCATGTAACAATGGCTTCTCATGTCATAGCAAACAGCAGCAACAAAAATGTCAGCATCCTCATAAAACTACCTGAGGAAAAAAATTTGTTTCATACATGGTATTTATAGAAAAAAATACCTTTATATTCTGTGGGGTTTTAAACCTGTAAAGAAACTATTTTGAACTTCAGAAAAAATGTATATGCCTAGTAAAAAATGTTTGTCCAATCATAACAGCCAAAGTAATTTCTGAACCCTCCAATCCTTCCTTTACATATATGTCAGTCATCATTTTAATATTATATGACAATTATTAATTATTTTTTATTTACAAAGTAGCATGTAGGTCCATAGGATAAGGGGTCATTGGTCATACTGATAATTTTTTTTAGTGTGCCTCTTGGTTTAAATAAAAACAGATGGTGTTGCTGGCTCATGCATTCAGGCCAGCTTGTCTTGTAGTGCAAGATCATTTCTCATTTTTCTTACAACAGCCTTGTAAACAGTTCATTTTGGTTTATTTGTAATTTTATATTTAGTTTGGAGCAATGCAACCAAGCAGCAACCTTTCATTTTCTTAATGATATACAATGACTGAGATTCATTGAACCTGAAAAATTCAGGATTTCATTTTATGTAATTTTGTAACTAAATTCAGGCACTCTGAAACTGGTGTCTCAGGCAGATTTACTAGTTTATATTCCATAACACTCTTCTAAGGTATCCAATATAACAAAGTCAGAAAGCATAATGAGTTGGGGCAAAGAAAATGTAAAAAATAAAGAAAAAAGCAAACAAAATAGGTTGCAAGACAATGGTTTGATGTACAAAGGTCCTTAAAAAATAATTTTGAGAAGGAGCCCTGTCTCTACTTGGCAGATGAAATAGTTGTATAGTGGCATCCTGGAAGGGCTGAGGCTTCTGGAACTGTTGCGGAAATGAGGTCAAATATCTTTCAGCTGATGTCCTTCCCTACTTTGGATGGAAGTGGAGAACATGTTAACAATGGTGGTATTGTCTATCATATGAGAGCCCTGAAGATATTCCCTAAATGTACTGTACACGTACCACAGGTAATTCATAAACTTAACATTCAGGAATAGAAAGGCTAGATTGGACTTTGCTAAAGAACATCTAAAAAAGCCAGCACAGTTCTGGAAAAACATTCTTTGGACAGATGAAACCAAGATCAACCTCTACCAGAATGATGGCAAGAAAAAAGTATGGAGAAGGTGTGGAACAGCTCATTATCCAAAGCATACCACATCATCTGTAAAACACGGTGATGGCAGTGTGATGGCTTGGGCGTGCATGGCTGCCAGTGGCACTGGGACACTAGTGTTTATTGATGATGTGACACAGGACAAAAGCAGACGAATTAATTCTGAGGTGTTCAGAAACATACTGTCTGCTCAAATCCAGCTAAATACAGTCAAATTGATTGGGCGGCGTTTCATGATACAGATGGACAATGACCCAAAACATACAGCCAAAGCAACCCAGGAGTTTATTAAAGCAAAGAAGTGGAAAATTCTTGAATGGCAAAGTCAGTCACCTGATCTTAACCCAATTGAGCATACATTTCACTTGTTGAAGACTAAACTTCAGACAGAAAGGCCCACAAACAAACAGCAACTGAAAGCCACTGCAGTAAAGGCCTGGCAGAGCATTAAAAAGGAGGAAACCCAGCATCTGGTGATGTCCATGAGTTCAAAACTTCAGGCTGTCATTGCCAGCAAAGTATTAGAAGTGAACATTTTATTTCCAGTTATTTAATTTATCCAATTACTTTTGAGCCCCTGAAATGAAGGGATTATGTTAAAAATACTTTAGTTGCCTCACATTTTTATGCAATCGTTTTGTTCACCCCACTGAATCTGAGTTGTTTCATTTAAAATTCATTATGGTAATGTACAGAACCAAAATTAGAAAAATGTTGTCTCTATCCAAATATTTATGGACCTAACTGTAAAATGCCTTTGCATGCTTTCTCTTTTTCTACAATCAACAGTCATTTACTTCTGGATCTTTACATGTGTCTGTGGTAATTAAAGTAAAAAAATTAATTAAGTTATGTTGAATTGTTTTACAGAATCTTTCGAGAAAGTGGCGATACAAGCCTTCGATGCCTTCTGTGATCCTGGGAAATGTGAACTCACTACCAAATAAGATCGACGAACTGGCAGCGCTGGTGAAAAATGTCAGGACCTACAGAGAATGCAGTTTGTTGTGTTTTTGTGAAACGTGGCTAACAACTAGCATCTCAGATGCTAACGTGGAGCTACCCGGGTTTAGCACAGTTAGAGTGGACAGAGACGCAAATACCTGCGGGAAGCAGAAAGGAGGAGGACTCGCTCTCTATGTAAATACAAGGTGGTGCAACTCTGGACATGTAAACGTCAAAATCTTCACTTGCTCCCGGAACATCGAACTGTTTGCCATAAGTCTGCGTTCCTATTACTTGCCCAAAGAGTTTGGACACATCATTGTTGTTACTGTTTACATCCCTCCTCGGGCGAACGTGGAGATAGCAGGTGACATCATTCATTTTGCTGTTGCTAAATTACAAACACAGCAACCTGAGGCACTTGTGCTAATCGCTGGAGATTTTAACCATGTGACGCTGGACAAAACATTACCTGCCTTCTCCCAGTATGTGGATTGTAACACCCGTGGAAATAGGATTATTGACCTACTGTATGCAAACGTTAAAGACGCATACAGTGCCACCCCGCTGCCTGTGCTTGGGAAAGCAGATCATAACCTGGTTCTGCTTCAGCCTCACTACAAACCAAGAGTGAGGGAGCTACCTATAACCACACACTCATTCAGGAAGTGGTCCCCTGAGGCAGAGCAGTCTCTGAGAGACTGCTTTGGAACTATGGACTGGGATATCCTGCAAGGACCACATATTGAGAACATTGAGGAGGTTGTTGACTGCACTACTGACTATATCAAGTTCTGTATGGACATTGTAGTTCCAGAAAGAACAGTATGCTGCTATGCTAACAACAAGCCATGGATTACAAGTGACATCAAGGGCCTTTTGAACCAGAAGAAAAAGGCTTTTAAAGGCAGTGATCAGCATGAGCTCAAGCGGGTGCAGAAGGAACTCCGAGTCCAGCTCAGGACGGCGTTAGAGCAGTACAGGAGAAAGCTGAAGCAGAAGCATGAAGGAAGTGTGGGACAGGATGAACATCATCACTGGCTGCAGCTCGAAGCAGGGTGCCTCCATCGAGAGAGACATGGAGAGAGCAAACCAGATGAACAACTTCTTTAACAGGTTTGACCACCCTAACCCACTCTCGCCTCGGAGTACTGCACCCTCCACCCATCCTTCTGCTGATACCAGAATAGGAGAGAGTTTCCCCCCACCCACAATTACAGCAGCTCAGGTAAGCAGAGAGCTGAGGAGACTTAATGTCTTACCACCGTCAGAGGTGTGAACCTCAGGATTGTGGATTTAATGAGTTCTTTGAAAAATGTATTCAGTTATCTATTGTGAGAGCAACTTTAGAAATGTCATCTGATATTATATATATTGATAACACCATTGATAACTTTTTTTTTTGTTTTATTTATTAATTTTTATTGCAATCATTCCATACAAAATAGATCAATTTTTAACAAAACAAAATTGAAGACAAATCAGACCCCACCCCTGAGAAGGAGAGCTTAGCCAAAGGAGAATTGCTTAGGGCTTTTTAATAAGGCAACAATAAACAAAAGAAAGGGAGAAATATATATAGGTAAATAAGAAATGGAGAAGGGAATTAAATGCGGTAATAGTTGTTTCTCATTCTAAAATAATATTGATTAGATCCTGCCAGGTTTTGAAAAAATTTTGTACAGATCCTCTAACTGAGAATTTGATTTTTTCCAATTTCAAATAATATAAAACATCGGTTTCCCACTGACTTATCAGAGGAGAGTTAGGATTCTTCCAATTTAACAGAATAAGTCTGTGTGCCAAAAGTGTAGTGAATGCAATCACCGTTTGCTTGACCTTCTCCACTTCAAGTCCGTCTGGAAGAACACCGAACACAGCTGTTAATGGGTTAGGAGGAATTGTGATACCATGGCTGTCTGAGAGGCACTTAAAAATTTTGGTCCAAAATGATGTTAATTTGGTGCAGGCCCAGAACATGTGACCCAGTGAGGCAGGAGCTTGGTTGCAGCGTTCGCAGGTTGGATCTTGCCCTGGAAACATTTTGGACAGCGAGACAGATGAGCTCAATATATAATTTTTAGTTGAATAATTCTATGCTTTGCACATATGGAGCTCGAGTGAATTCTCTGCTTTGCTACCTTCCACTCCTTTTCTGATATATTGATTAAGAGATCTTCTTCCCAATGTCCTCTTGGATCTTTGAAAGGTAGGGACTCTAATAGGATTTTATATAATGCGGAAATGGTGTTTAATTCCTCGAAATTGAGCAGTATTTTTTCCAGCATTGTGGAGGGTATGAGGTGAGAAAAATCGGGCAGTTTCTGTTTAATAAAATTTCTAATTTGAAGATAGTGAAAGAAATGTGTAGCTGGGAGGTTGAATTTTGAACGTAATTGTTCAACAGATGCAAATATGTTGTCTATATAAAGATCTCTGAGCATTTTAATCCCAAAACTTTTCCAGGTATTAAAAACTGGATATGTTTGCGAGGGTTGAAAGAGGTGGTTCTCTTGCAGAGGTGCCGCGGATAAAAGATTTTCCATCTTAAAATGCTTTCTAAGTTGGTTCCATATTCTGAGTGAGTAAAGTACAATTGGGTTATTAGTATATTTGCGATAACTTGCATTTATTGGAGAGCAGAGCAGGGAGTATAAAGAAGTACTACAGGATTTTACTTCTAGGTTTTTATGGCTTGTATGTTTGCTGCCCAGTAATAAAACTGAAAATTAGGTAAAGCCAAGCCACCTTCTGCCTGAGGTCTTTGTAGGGTCGCTCTTCGGATACGTGGGTGTTTTGAGTTCCAAATGAATGAAGTTATTGTTGAATCTAATTGTTTAAAAAATGATTTATTGATATATATTGGAATGTTTTGAAATAAAAAAAGAAATTTAGGAAGGATATTCATCTTAACAACGTTAATTCTTCCGGCTAGAGTGAGATGAAGGGTTGACCATCTATGCAAGTCTTGCTTAATTTTTTGACGGCAAAATTTTGTTGATAAAGAGCTTTATGTTTATTTGTGATATTTACCCCTAGGTATTTAAACTGATCTGCTATGGTAAAAGGTAGGGTGTCCAATCTAATATTATATGCTTGTGAATTCACTGGAAAGAGTATACTTTTATTCAGATTAATTCTAAGACCAGATATCTTTTGAAATTCTGTTAGTGCTGGTAAAACTGCAGGGACAGTGTTTTCTGGGTCTGATATATATAAAACCATATCATCTGCATATAGAGAAATTTTCTGTTCCAGTCCTTCTCTGATAATCCCCTTTATCTGATAAGAATTTCAACAGTGAACCGCCAGTGGTTCAGTGGTGATTGCAAACAGCAGTGGCGACAAGGGACATCCTTGTCTGGTATCACGTTCTAGCTTAAAGTAGTCTGAACAAATGTTATTAATACAAACTGAAGCTTCTGGATTGGTGTACAGTAGTTTGATCCATGCACAAATATTCGGGCCAAACCCAAATTTCTCCAATGCAGTGAAAAGGTAGTTCCATTCAATCATATCAAATGCTTTTTCTGCATCTAATGATAGTAATATCTCTGGGGTGTTTGATTTTGCTGGTGAATATATAACATTAAACAGGCGTCGGAGATTGGAAGATAGGTGTCGGCCTTTAATAAATCCAGTTTGATCCTGTGATATTACTGAGGGCAGCACTTTCTCCATCCTTCTAGCTAGAATTTTTGAGAGTATCTTAACATCATTATTCAGGAGTGAAATTGGTCTGTATGAAGCACATTGTAACAAGTCCTTATTTTGTTTAGGAAAGACGGTGATTAATGCTTGACGAAATGTTTGAGGTAGTATTTGGTTGTCTCTAGCTTCTGTAAATGTTGCAAATAAGAGGGGAGCTAGCTGAGTGGAGAATTTCTTATAAAATTCTATGGGGTAACCATCAGGACCTGCTGATTTCCCGCTTTGTAGTGACTTTATAGCATCTAGTAATTCTGTTAGCATCAGAGGTTTATGCAGTTCCTCAGCACTTAAAGCATCTATTTGTGGTGTCTGTAATGTATCCAGAAATGCATTAGATTGTGTGTTGTCTTCTTTGAACTCAGTAGAATATAAGGATTTATAATAATCTCTAAATGCGTGCATTATATTTTTATGGTCAATGATTTCTTCTACATTCGTGTTGGTGATTACTGGTATTGCATTGCAAACTTCTTGTTTGTGAATTTGTTGAGCTAAAAGCTTATTAGCTTTTTCTCCGTGTTCATAGTTATGATGTCTTGACTTGTTGATGTTAAGTTCTGTATGCAGGGCCTGCCTTTTCCTGTAAAGAGCTTCACTTGGACGCCTGGCTTGTTCTACATCTATTCTAGTAATTTCGCTTCTTAGCTCTAACACTTTCTTGGTTTCTAATTTATTTCTGTGTGAAAGATATGAAATAATCTGTCCTCTTAAGAAGGCCTTTAGAGTTTCCCAGAGTGTTCCTGTAGAAACCTCTGTGGGCGTGTTTGTCTCTAGGAAGAAGCTGATTTGTTTGGATATAAATTCTGTGCAGTTCTCGTCTGCCAATAGAAGAGGGTTAAGACGCCATCTGCGAGGTGAGTGTGAGGGGCTTAATGATTTTAGCTCCAAGACTAGAGGGGCATGGTCGGAGATAACAATTGTGTCGTATTTGCATGATTTAATCGTAGGCAGGAAATTATTATCTATAAAAAAATAATCAATTCTTGAGTAGCTATAATGCACTGGTGAGTAGAATGAATATGAGTTTGGGTTAAGAAACCTCCAGGGGTCTGATAAGTTGTGGTCATTTAAAAACTATGTAATTGTCTTTGCAGTATTAGATGTCATCCCCCCTGTTACAGGAGTCCTATCTAAGAGTGGATTTAAAACACAATTAAAGTCCCCAGCCATTATAATTTTATGAGTGTTCACATTGGGAATGGATGCAAATAGATTTTGCATGAATTCCTTATCATCGACATTGGGTGCATAAACATTTATCAAAATCATTTTACTGTTAAATAAGTTGCCCATGACCATCACATATCTCCCTTCAGGGTCCGATACTACATCTGATGCTACAAATGGAACTGTTCTGTGTATGAGAATTCCCACCCCTCTAGTTTTCTTTATAAAGCTAGAATGGAACTTTTGGCAAGTCCAGTCTTTTTGTAGTCTGAACTGATCCTTGCTTAGTAAGTGGGTCTCCTGTAAAAATACTATTTTACCGTTTAAGCCTGTTAGGTGAGAGCATACTTTCTTTCTCTTTAATTCGTGATTCAAGCCTTTAACATTCCAGCTCACAAAGTTAACTGTCCCATCATGGAGACATTGATTCTCCATTTTTATGTCATTTTATATTCTTAACTGGTAGTGAGGCTGTTTTAATCTTAATTTCAAAATTCCCCATGAGTTATTGCATTTTAGCCTATTGTTGCATTGATGTTTATAGTTATAAGGATTAGAAGAATAGATTAGATATAGCCTGCTCTCCTTCTCTCCCCCCTTTATCCCCCCACCCCCCCATTTTGCCTCCCCACATGAGGCTTGATCCCGATTCGCGATGTCCCGGTCCTCTGACATACAAAGAGACAGAGCACGTCCAAAACAAAACAAACCCCACCCTGCAGCGGCGTTAGAGAATTAAAACAAAGAGATATCTATTGCAGCTGAATTCTTAATACTATCTGCTGAAAATATAATCATTAACAGTCTTTAAGCTTAAAATAATCTTCAGCAATTTTAAGATATTAAGATAAAAAAAGAATGAACCCTGGGAATGATTTTAAAAAGTAGTCTAGGATAAACAATACAGTAATTCCTAATGTACTAGTATAATGTAATAGTATAAATGTAATAGTAATGTAATAGTAGACATAGCAATAAACCAAGAGTATGATGTTAAACAGTCTACTTTAAGGTAGTAAAAAAAAAAAAAAATAAAAACAAATCCTACTTTAATTACTTCCACACTTCCACACTCACGTCTATAACTATAATTAAGACATAAACATATAAGGTCCAAGTAAAGAAAAGGATGTATAATTATAATACCAGTCTCTTTAAAAGTGGATCCGAGAGCAGATGATAGGTCCTTACCATGCCTTGATAGAATACGGCTCCTTATTAACTTTCAAAAGTGTGTCGGAAACAGCTTCTTTAGTTCCTTTTCAGCTTCTTCCTTGCTTGAAAAAATATAATATTGATCTTGAACTTCCACTTTCAGTTTGGCGGGATACAAGAGGCTGTATTTGATATCGGCTTTCTGTAGCAAGTTTTTAATGTTAAAGTAGGCTGTGCGTTTTGCAGCTGTTAATGGTGAGAAGTCGGGGAAAATACGAATAAGATTATTTTCAAATATAATCTCTTGCTTGTGTCTGAGAAGTGCCATCACATCAAGCTTACATCGTAGTCGCTCGAAGTGGACAATAAAAGACCTAGGTTTAAAGGTGCTTGATCTGTATGTGCGATAAGCAGCTGCTATCTCAATGTCGAGTTTAAAGTCATCTCCAATTATTTTAGAGAGTAATTCTACTGCAAATTTCACTGGGTTTGAGCTTTCTCGTTTCTCAGGTATACCCTCAATTCTTATATTGTTTCTTCTGTACCCATCTTCCAGGGCCGCAAGTCTGTCTCCGAGTTTTTTGTATTCGGAATTCGCAGCTGTAGCTTTTTCATCGGCGTTAGACGCCAATTGTTCCGCTGTTTCAACTCAATCCATGAATGCCTGCTTAACGTCATCCAGCTGATCTGTAACGTCATTAATCTGGTCAGCAAGCATTTTCAGTTTGGATATATTTTCTTCAATGTGTTCTTCTAATTTCTCCAACATGCCTTTAAAATTCACGTCAAAACGTTTAAATAGATGCGTTTCCCGGTCTTTGTTATCCTTTTTAATCTCGATGATATCCTTCTTAAGCTCGTTCTTAAGATCAATGTTAGCCTTCTTAAGCTCATTCTTGTTATCCTTCTTAAGCTCATTTATGGCCGTAGCCATGGCGGCAGCCAGTGTAGCAGTCATCTCTTTCAGTTCGGACAGTTCGCTATGGATTTCGTGCTCCGTGAGTGGAAATGCAGCTCCTGTTACAGCAGGTGCTGCGGGCTCGCGAGGAGTAGATGAGAGCACATCCTGCAGGGCCTTTTCTAGTCTCGGATGATCCTCAGAAATCGGCGATCCATCGCGACCTGTATCACTTGCACCTTCGCTCCCATTTTCACCCTCGACTAGAGACAATACAATGGAGCGGGGTCCTAGGAAATCTGCGCATTCGTCTGCCTGTTCCAGGTCAGTCTCCGAGAGGCCGTACCTTGCACTCGGGCCGGATGTCTGTCCAAACTTTGAAGCGCTTTAAGTTTCTTTTCCGGTTCTTTCTGACTTTTCTTCTTGTTACTCATGCTTGTATATTGTAGTGGAAGTTCCTTGGTCGGGTTAAATACAGGATACCTCTAAATAATATGAAATACGTGGGAAAATAAAGCCGCTGCTAGCGGAGCTCTGCTTCAGACGTCCATCTCCTATAGCGGACGAGACCAACCCCCCACCATTGATAACTTAACTGAATGAGCTGACAAATGAGGATAAATCAGACATGGAGCTTGGGGAAGGTGAAAGGTGCAAGTGCTTTCATTAAAAACAATCCAAACAGTCTCCAAAGTGCAGTTCTTAAAGTTCATAAATAATTAATAAAAACAGTGAAAAATCCAAATGTTTAAAACCAGGCTAAAACGAGACTAAAAAACCAGCAACAGCCATTGGGACAAATGAGCCAAGCACAACTCCTTCTATATCTCCCCAGCTCACCCATAGCTCGCTTAACTGCCAGAGTCTTCAGCAGCTGCAATCCTCTCAATCCCGAACCCCCATCTTTGGCTGCCTCCATCGGCGTCTTCCAGACCACTTGGAGTTGGTTGTCCTCTCATCATCCTTCATGCCCACACAGTCGTCCCACAATCAGTGGGTGCGATCCATCCCTAGAGCACTGATCTCTCGCGGGACCTCTGACCACACTGCCTTCTCTCTTTCTCCAGAAGGCTGGCTCATCTTCTTTCTCTGCCCCAATGCCACACTCTCGTTCTGCAAGCCTTTCTCTTTCTTTTCCTTTTTCCTCTTTCGTCCTTTCCTCCTTTTTTCATTCTGTGCTGGCCTGTACTTATAAGACACCATGGGCGCAGAGCCTCAATCATGCAACGCAGGAAGCCAATGAAGCAATTGAGAACGATAGCACCTTCACATGCAGGTGCATCTTTCCCCAATTACCTCATCAACTACCCGCAGCTGCATGAGCATGCCCATGGAGATCGACGTGGCCAAACGGAGTCATGTACCCACTATATCACACCTTGATGTTCAAGAAATTGTGGATATTAGAAAGAAGGCTTTGCTATTACACTGTTTGGGAGTACAGTGCCATTGTATCTTCTCCATTCTTCAATGGTGCCCATGTACAGTAAGCATATATTCAAAGGCAGTGTTAGTGTGTTAGCACTAGTGTCCTTAGGTACCATTTTCATTTTTGTCAAAGATATCAGCAGCCAGGGGAATTGACTACTCAGTACGTTTCTGCTTTACAAAAACTGGCAGGACATTGTAGATTTGGCGCCCTGCAAAACAAAATGATCTGAGATCAAATCATAGAGAAGACAAACTATTATCAGCAGCACTGCTACTTGAATCCGATGACCTCAATTTACAGAAAATAATGTCACTAAGAAGGTGAATGGAAAACTCTTTGGCAGATACACAAAAGTTACAGGGGGTGCAGGCACAGATGTTAAATCCAATTCCAGTGCACAAAATCACAATTTCAACTACATCACAGGCCTTGGCTACATTACTGTCTTTGTTCACTTTGTTCACATTGCCCAAGTGATTCAGCCCCTCCATTGAATTCCACTGGCACTGTGAAAGGAGGTCTCTATAGAGTTACAAAAGGCTGAAAGACACTGGCATCATCGAGTTGATTGACACCTCACCCTGGATAACCTTTGTTATTGCACAGAAAAATAACATTAAAATTTATTATTGTCAATTTATTTTATTTATATAGCATATTTAAAACAACATAGGAATGTTGTGGCCAATGTGCTTTACAATAAAAAAAGAAAACACATACAATTAACATAAATAGCATAAATAGAAATAAAATAAATGAACATAAATAAAATAAATAATAAATAGAAGTAAGAGTACATAATCACAATGAGGAAATCATCAGTATTACTGAAGGTCACGGAAAGCAAGTGAATAGAAATGAGTCTTTAATCTTGTTTTGAACAGTTCAAGTGTAGAATTGGAACCAGCCATCTAGAGCAGGGGTCCCCAACCCCCGGTCCGCGGCAATGGCGACTCACTCAGACTTTTCAGAACGCTTGGCGGGCGGGGCTTTGCAGTGGCGCAGAGAGAGGAGAGAGACCGAGGTGTGAGACTATTACAACAAAGTATTTTTATGGTCCCGACAGTTTCCCCATATGACGCGAGTCTATAGAAATCACGTTACTACAAAGTACATTCAACAGATGCTTTCATTACAACGAAGTGACCTTGAAATGCTTGAACGAATCATCCACAGAGCAGTTAGATCTGTGGTCGCAGCTCAGATGTGCACGTTTTCACAACGATCCCCAAACAGAAACATTGTAAAAAAAATTCTTTCTTCGAACTTTCCTCGTACTGTTTTTTTTTTTGCTGTTTTTGTTTTCTGTGGTTTTCAGTGATACCTTTTACTTATTGCTTATCAACATTTGAAAAACATCCATTAGAATATAACTCATTGTCACCCTCCTATAGAAACAGCAGACATGAAAAAAACGATAACAGTGTTAATGTTTGTGATGTGCAATCTGTTGGATTGGCAAATGCAAAACATATGTCTTTGTTATATGCAAAAAAAGAAGAAAAATCTCAGATTGCAAACGTATGCGAACTGATTAATTACTTTAATAATAATAGAAATGTTATGTAAATTATGTATAAAACTACCCCCCCCACCCCCGACCGGCCCGTGGAAAAATTTGCATCTAATAAAGTGGTCCTTGCTGTCAAAAAGGTTGGGGACCACTGATCTAGAGTGCTTAGATCTTTTGGTCAGTTGTCTCTTGTTGTCCCTCGTACCAAGTGTAAAACTAAGGGTGACAGGGCTTTTGCAGCTGCTGCTCCCCACCTGTGGAACTCTTTAACTCATTACATAAAGGATACGTCTACAATTGAACTGTTCAAAACAAGATTAAAGACTGATTTCTATTCACTTTCTTTCAATGACCTTCAATAATACTGATGGTTTCCTCATTGTGATTATGTAACCTTACTTCTATTTATCATTTATTTTATTTATGTTCATTTATTTTATTTCTGTTTATGTTATTTATGTTAATTGTATGTTTTTTCTTCTTTTATTGTAAAGCACTTTGGCCACAGCATTCCTATATTGTTTTAAATGTGCTAAATAAATAAATTGACATTGACATTGACACTGACATTAATATACGTGTCTGGCTGTGTTTTTGCACAAGCAGGAGTAGAGCATATTCGGCTTGTGTGGATCTGGACTCCCATCACATGCGGTCCAGTTTAAGAGTTAATGATCGCGTTTCCTCAAAAGAGATTAAAGTCAGAGGAAAACAAATACATTCCTTGTGTTTACCAACGTGTCTTCTCTCAAGTAAGAGCAGAGTTTTAACTGTGAAACCAATTACAGAAGATGAGCTTTCTTAGACATTTTAAAGACATAAGTGCCGTGAGACTTGAAACGCTCGTCATATTGCACTTTTACGGATACTGGAAGAACATATGTAACACCGAGGATGACCAGTTTGGTTTCATTTGGAATCCAATCATGCCTGCATTAAAGAGAACCTTAATATACGTGTCTGGCTGTGTTTTTGCACAAGCAGGAGTAGAGTATATAGGGCTTGTGTGGATTTGGACTCCCATCACATGCAGTCCAGTTTAAAAGATAATGGATTTGAGGGAAGTTAATAAAGTCATAATTCCTGATAAATATCCACTGCATATGACAGAAGACCTTGCAATACATTTCCAGGGCTCTACTGTTTTTGGTAAATACAACCTTGCACAAGGTTATTTACAAGTGCTATTACATACCACTACCCGGGACCTGACTGCCTTTGTCTCTCACCTGAGGGTCTTCAAGCTCACATGAACAGCCTTTGGATTAAGCTCTGCTATAAGCTGTTTTTTAAACGATCATGTCATTTTTGCTGGCAAACATCCCTGGTGTGTCAATATATCTGGATGACTTTGTGGTACATGTCTCCGCTCAGGAACAACATGATATTTGCTTACAGCAGGTACTGCACTGGATGGAGAAAAGCCAAGTCACCCTTAATGTGGAAAAATTTATTTTTAGTGTTTCAGCTATTGACTTGTTTTGTTGACCACAAACATACTTGCAAAATCATCCAGCCTCTGTTATCCAATGTGGATTCTATACTAGCCTCTCCATTGCCTAAATCAGCTGCAAAGCTGGCTTCATTCTTGGGTATAGCAAATAATTTCCTTCATTTTCTACCATATACTGTACGCTGATACAGAGGATCCACTGAGGCCGTTTTGAAGTTGAATGCTACATGGGCTTGGACTACAGGTACACAGGCAATTCATGACATGAAATGACAGCTCACTTAGTTTCTGGCTGCCGTTACTCTTGTCATATGTCATGCTTCAGCTGTGGCACTGGGTTCTGTTCTCTCCCATGTAGTTGATGGTGTGGAGCTCCCAGTTTCTTCTGCCTCACATGCCCTCACTGAAGCTGAACAAAAATACTCAGTGTTGGAGAGAGACATTGGCTTGCCAATGAGCCAGTGAACACTGGTACATTTATCTTTATGGCTGTAATTTCACCGTATGCATTGACAACTACGCATTAACCATTCATCTAGGAAGTGTGAATTTGGGTCACAAGCTACTCAGGCAGCTTTGGTGGGCAGACCCTTTCAACCAGTGCAACTTCAAACAGAAGTTGCACTGGCTCTGAAAACACAGTTGCTGATTTACTCTGAAGGTCTGTTTCCTAATCCCTGCCTGTGGGTTCAGTCTCAGAAGAGGAAGGTGCCTGGATCCATATGGTACAGGAACCACTTAAAGGAATAATTACAATGGAAGAATTACATCAAACTTCCCAGGATAATTAACTGCTCTGTCTTATATGAAGATATATTAGGGAAGGGGTGGGAAACGGTGGAGCCAAGGCTCTTTCCTTTTCACCAGGTGGGAGATGAACTCTTTTGTTGGGTGGTGGTATGTATAGCAAGGGGCCACTGAATCATGATCCCTGAATCTCTTTGTGCAAGTGTACTTCATGTGGCCCATGTAGGCCATCTGGGGATTGTGAGGGTAAAATATTGCTGCCTGGACAGAATGGAGTTAAGCATGTCACAGCAGTGAATCTCTCAAAAGCTAATGGTAAAGTGGAACACTTGAGCTGAAGACTGAAAGAAGGCATCAAAGCATACTTAATGGAAAGAAAGAGTTTTGATGATGCCCTCCACCTAACCTTGCTTCATACACAAGAATCCCAGCATGCTTCTACAGGGTTTTCTCCTGCTTTTTTAATTGTTAGGCCAGGAATTAAAGTTGCCTTTATCTTGACTAGCAGGAAAGTTTAGATCTGGGTATGAGGACCAGACACTCACAAAAGCAGGGAGATGGGTCTTTGAAGCACAAAACCGAATGAAATATAATTATGACATGGTCAAGCATGCACTTAGACTGGCTGTTTCTGAATGGGTTCAGATGAAGCAGGGAGATCACAAGAACAAGTAACAGACTTACTGGTTGGATCCCATTCAGATTCGAAGGCAGCTTTCCATTTAAAAGATAGGTCTCACTGGAATGAGAGACCACCTTTTAGGTCACATTTGCAGATGTCTTTATACCGCCATGCTGGGTGGCCCACTGGGCGATGTCCTGTGGCTAGCTCACCATGCATGACATGATTGGGAATGCGACTGTCTGGCATTTGATGTACATGTCCCAGGCAATGCAGCCGTCTCTGGTTAAGGAGACGATGTATGTTCAGTGAGTCAGGTCGCTCCAATACGGTGGTGTTGATAACTTTGTCTTGGCATATGATGCCAAGGATGCGTTGTAGGCAGCGAAGGTGGAAACTCACTAGACAAATTTCCTGCTTGGCATAAGTAGTCCAGAACTAGTTGCCATACAGCAAGTTGCTGAGGACACATGCCTGGTATACCTTCAGTTTGCTGTTCAGGGTCAGCTGATTGTTCAGTCTATTACTCTCTTGTTAAGTTTGGCCATCACAACGGCAGCTCTGTCAATCCGCCTGTTGATTTCACTATTGAGTGATAGGATACTGCTGCTGATGGAACCCAGATAAGTAAAGTGGTCAGTGACTTCAAGCACTTTGCTGTCAATGCTAATTGAAGGTGGAGCAGGGACATCCTGGACCATGACATTGGTCTTCTTAATGCTAATAGCCAGCCCAAACTCCTTGGAGGCATATACAAAATGGTTTATCAGCTGCTGAAGAACAGCTTCAGTGGGTGAAGTCAGGGGCACATCATCAGCAAACAGCAATTCTTTAACGAGGATTGTGCAAATCTTGGTTTTTGCCCTTAGGCAAGCTAAGTTGAACAGCTTCCTGTTACTCCTGATATGTAGGTTATGTATGTATGTATGTATGTAGGTTATGGTATGTAGGCTAATACAGTGGAGCACTTCAAAAAACTACTGAAAATACATTATTTTAACATGGCCTTCTCATAATTTCACTGTAATTTAGTCCTGATACTCTGTATATCCAATTCATTATAATAACTATTCATGGTGGCTCTAAAATCTGTACTAACCCATACTCTCTCTTCTGTTTCCTTTTCCGGTGTCCTTTTGATGGTGGCGCAACGCCATCTACTCAAAGTACCGTGATGTTCCAACAATGATGGATGGATTAAAAGCCAGAAGTCTGTATGACCATCAGCATCAAGTGACTCCATGAGAACCCTAACTACAAAGTGGACTGTTTCATTTATGTTAGGTAGAATGCCCAGAGGGGACTGGGCGGTCTCGTGGCCTGGAACCCCTGCAGATTTTATTTTTTTCTCCAGCCGTCTGGAGTTTTTTTTTTTTGTTTTTTTCTGTCCACCCTGGCCATCAGATCTTACTCCTTTTCTGTGTTAACTAATGTTGTCTTATTTTAATTTCTTATTTTGCCTTTTATTTTTCTTTTCTTCATTATGTAAAGCACTTTGAGTTACTTTTTGTATGAAAATGTGCTATATAAATAAATGTTGTTGTTGTTGTTGTAGGTTGATGCCTTCAACAGAGTCCTCAAGTATGAAGTTCAGTAGTAAGAAGAAGAAAATGCCAACAGAGTCGGTGCAAGGACACATTCTTGTTTCACACCACTCTTGATCTGGAAGGGGTCAGAAATGTCCCCATTGCAGCTGTGTATCATCATGAAAGTAGGTTCTAAAACTAAGCATTTGGTGGGGGGTGGGGTTGGGGGGGTGTAGCGGGTCCACAGCTTGGATTGAAAAGGCCAGTTTTTCTTAAATAGATAATTGCCGCACTCACGGCTTAAAGAGGGGGCATGGTAGTGTGGCCGTAGTGGTTCCCGGGTGCTTTTTGATTGCGGGTAGTCCTCGCTTAAGTACACAGGTGAGGAGTCGTCTGCATCCATAATTGATGCCAGGAGCTGCTAATCGCCACATCTGATCCACGTCCCCATTATATATAACTAGGGGGCTCCGCCCCCTGCTCGCTTCGCTTGCCAACCCCTGGTGTTGTGAAATTACAAAGAGCGTGATGTATGAAAGAGATATAGCATAGTGTGAAGGTGTAGATGACGCATATAGGAAGCAAATAAAGTTGTGCATGTCCAAAAACGGGCTCAGAGAGGTAGATGCTAACTTTGTGTATTGTTTGTTCTTGTGATTTGTTGATGGTCATGGCCAAAGTAGGTGTAATGGGGAACTGTCGCCGTTTAAGTGTAAAATGTAATTCCAGGTCAGAACTTGTAAGGTTAATTCTAGGAATTAGAACAGTATTGTTAGCATGTGATGTTGTAAGAAGTTTTGCTTCAATAACTTTGTGTGGCATGGTGTTGACGACTAAACGTGTAGCATTGCATTAACACTGTTTAGTGTTAAGGTTTCTTAATAGCATGATTATTGTTCCGTTTATAAGGCTAAGATTATGTTGTGTTAATCCGGCTGGGTTAATAGTGTTCAAATATTCTAAGGGGAAATTAAGATGGTCATTGTCATCATCAGAGTCAACTTTGTCAGAGCTTAGAAAGAGCTGTGCAACTCCAGGAAGTAATGAAATGACCTGGTTACTAATGTGATCAACATTAATATTTTTTGGACATAATATAGTTTGTTGTGTTAAAAAGGGTATTTGGTGTAATGAGATTGCTGTTCCAAATATCTCCGTAACTCTTTTGAAAGCAATGCCAATTGTCTGCGTATTTTAAGGTGGACTGCAGAATAGCCGAGCGCATGGAATATGGAACAATAGCTAAGCACTGTGTAAAATCTCCCCCTAATAAAAGTACCTTTGCTCCAAAGGGAATATTATTATTTATCAACGTTTGTAGAAGTTTTTCAATAGTGTTGAGTAAGTGACTGGATGGCATTAGATGCAAAAGCAAATGAACTATTGTAGGATCTAATGCAGTTCATAAAGTTTTCACTTTCAGGTACTTCGTCAGTTGGAAGCTTCTGTAGATATGCAGGATATGAATGTAAAGGAGGCAGTCTAATTTGACCCTTTTGACAATAACGTGTAAATTCATTACTTGTATTGCTAGTTGTTTCTTCAGGGAAGTTAAGTGAATGATAATGATTGCAAATGACATTCAGTAATCCCAGTGAATTTTCATGAATTGCGTTTATTTATTTTGTCCCTTCGCTGCCGTTTTTGTATCTCTGAGACTTGAGTGTTTCGTTTTGAACCCTTGCCTGTTTCGATGCAGCACTTTGAGACCCGTGCTGTATGCGTGTACGTTCATTGTGTCTGTCCATCTGCGCTCGTTTCTGTTAATGTGTTAGTTGAGCTTTGCGTTTTTGGAGCCGAGACATTTTTTCTTCCGGGGTTTCAGAAGCGCGTTGTATGCGCTGACGTGTATTGTTTTTTTTTCATGCGGGTTCGTGTGTTTGGTCCCGTCACTTGAGCCGTATCGTTTTGTACCTGTGATCGTGAATTCATTACTTGTTTGTTCTTCAGCGTTAGATATATGGATAAGTAATAAGGAGGATCGCACTCACTGTTAACATGGAGCCTTTTCTGTGGTTAAACGGTTAATAGTGGATCAGTATAATGAGATCGACCTATGCTGCCTAATTTGAATGTGTTCAGATGACGTATGTTTAATACGGACTGTTCGTTTAGTAATGGGCAGGGTTGCCACCCGTCCTGTAAAATACGGAATCGTCCCGTATTTGAGAATGAAATTGCGCGTCCCGTTTTGAATCAATACAGGACGGGTTTTGTCCCGTATTTTTTTTATCATTTTTTTTAAAGCAGCGTCTCATGCAAATCATCCCACACGCATTTTATGAAGATGCCTCCTTTCCTACTTTTGATTGGGTAATACTTGATGTCATCGTTATTTTGATTGGTCATTTTAATTGTCCAGTGAGGAGGGCGGGTCTTTTAAGTAGAGTCTGCAAAGTGTTGGCACTGGGATATGGCCCCCGCTGCAGTATGCGTCCCTTATTTTTTTGTATTAAAAGTGGTAACCCTAGTGGGGCTTTGTGTCTCTAATAAGGAGGATCGCACTCACTGTTAATATGGAGCCTTTTCTGTGGTTAAACGGTTAATAGTGGATCAGTATAATGAGATCGACCTATGCTGCCTAATTTGAATGTGTTCAGATGACGTATGTTTAATATGGACGGTTCGTTTAGTAATGGGCAGGGTTGCCACCCGTCCTGTAAAATACGGAATCGTCCCGTATTTGAGAATGAAATTGCGCGTCCCGTTTTGAATCAATACGGGACGGGTTTTGTCCCGTATTTTTTTTATCATTTTTTTTTAAAGCAGCGTCTCATGCAAATCATCTCACACACATTTTATGAAGATGCCTCCTTTCCTACTTTTGATTGGGTAATACTTGATGTCATCATTAGTTTGATTGGTCATTTTAACTGTCAAGTGAGGAGGGCGGGTCTTTTAAGTAGAGTCTGCAAAGTGTTGGCACTGGGATGTGGCCCCCGCTGCAGTATGCGTCCCTTATTTTTTTGTATTAAAAATGGTAACCCTAGTGGGGCTTTGTGTCTCATTTCTTATTTATGTTAGTGTGGTCGTGGGTCCGAATCCTCCTTTTTGTGTATGTTTCGTGTGCTATGTCCGTAGTCTGTCCCGTTTTGTGTCCAATGGGTTTGTGTGGCGCTCGCGTCTGACTTCTTTTTTTTTTTGTGTGCTAGGGGCGCGTTGCCTCACTTTTTTATCTCTGTTAGTGGAGGGGGTGTTTGTTTGTAGTGGGTCTGAATCCTCTTCTTTGTGTGCGTAGCGTTTCGTGTGCTATGTGGCGCTTGCGTCTGACTCCTTTCTTTTTGGTGTTCTAGGGGCGCGTCGCCTCATTTCTTATTTCAGTTATTGCAGGGGGGCTTTGTGTGTCGTGTGTCTCAATTCTCTTCTTTGTGTGTGTTCCATTTCGTGTGCCATGGGCTTCGTGCACACAGCGCCGGCGTCTGATTCCTTTTTTCTGTGTGCTATGGGCGCCTCATTTCTAATTTTACGTTGCTTTCCATCCGGTTTCCGTTGCTTGGAAGGGGGGTTTTGTGGGGGCGCCTGCGCAGTACGCCTTTTGCGTCCACGGCCCATGGCCGGATGTCCCTGCGTCCATCCGGTTTACCATTCTCGGTTAGTAATATGGATAGGAGCGCGAGTGTGGAGGAGGAAAGAAAGAAAAAGGGATTAGAGGTTAAGGAAGAATGCAGCTGGAAGCGAGGAAGCTGGTGTGTGAGAGAGAGAGAGCGAGTAAGCGATGTTTGCAGGCAGCTGGGAGAGGTGAGCCTGATGGCCCGACAGGGGCAGACGGTAGTAGTCGCTCCTGCTGAGCACTTGAGAGGAGCAGGAGTGACTACAAGTAGGTTGGTTTGCCGCATAAGGCCAAGAAGGCAGCGGGAGTTGGAGATTTGGAGTGGAACCACAGCGTGAGCGCCCTGGCCATTGTTGGAAGCCAAGTCTTGGTCTGATGGAGGGCTGAACAAAGCCAGGGATCATTAGACCACCAGACCAGTGAAAGTAAGAGAAGGTCAGCTGCAGGTAGGGTGATTCCCCTGGTGCATAGCCTGGATGGGAGAAGCAGGGGAGTCACCAGTAGGAAGAAGGCACTGGGCTTTGTTTAAAAAAGGACTGCTTCCAGCCATTGTTTCTAACCTCGTTTTTATTAGTTATTTTGGGTTATTATTAACCTCCACAATTTCACTTTTTTTTTAATGGATTATTTATTTAATGACTTTGTAACACTGCACTATTTATTTGAACACTTTTGCTTTTGGTTTTGACTGTTTTTAATAAAAGCACTTTAGCACTTTTTTGCACCATCCCCTTGTTTCGTTATTTCTTCACTGTCCAGCTCATCCGGTGACATTACCGATGGTGTTGGGTTCAAGAGCTACCAAAATGAAGACGGGAGCCTGAAGCAGAATGCACATCATCACGATGGTGGTGGTGGTGGTGGTGGTGGTGGGGGTCTGGGGCTGGCGGGGTTGAATCAGCTGATTTTGTTTAGCAGCTGAAACATACTTGTCCTACTCACGAAGTCAAAAGCTTTGGTCAGATCAATAAATGTGATGTATAGTGGATTGCCTTGTTCTCGGTATTTCTCTTGTAGCTGATTTATACAGAAGAAGCCACACTGTGATTTTGGATAAATGCGATCAGCAAGGACTTGCAATTAAGTTAGAACCACATGGGCAAAGACCTTGCCTACAATGTTCAGCAAGGAGATGCCCCGGTAACTGTTACAGTCACTGCGATAACCCTCATTTTTATCCACGGTGACTATCTTGGCATTACGCATGTCCTGTGCTACCTTGGCTTCCCTCCAGCAGAGGCACAGGGGCTTACAAAGTGGCTTTAGTAAGGCTGGCTTTCCACATTAAATGTTCTCTGGTGGTATGCTGTCATCTCCTGGTGCTTTTCCACACAATAGGGCATCGATGGCTTTGTTAAGTTCAGCCTCAATTAGTTCTGCATCTAGGTATTTGAGAAGACGCAGGTCTTCGATGATGTTTAACACTAGATAATGTTCAGCCCATCCACCCATTTGTTTGTTTTTGTCTGTGATTACCTCTCCTGTCTTAGATTTCTGAGATGCATACTTCTTCATTTGCTTACCAATTGCTTGTTTAATTCCTTCATACATGCTCCTAATGTTGCCAGTTTCTGATGCCAGCTGAATATTGCCTGACAGTTGAAGCCAATAATCATTTGTGCAGCGACAGTTTGTTGGACCTTGTGGCGGATATCTTTCAATTTCTGCAGATTTTGCTGGCTTGCGTCGCTCTTGTAAGTGATAAGTGCATTTCGCTTAGCATTAATGACTGGCTCGAACAGTGATATGCCAGCCTCAAACCAGTCTGCATTATGGCGGTCTTTTTTGCCATAAGTCTTGATGGCAACACAATAGATGGTGTTTATGAGGGAATTCTATCTTATTTCTGCGCACTGCTGTTGGTCACTAGCGAGAGAATTTTCATGCCTCTCTATGAACTCCTTGTTTTTATCTGTGTAGGCAGTCTTGGTGATGTTAATTTTTGGTTGACATTTCTTCTTGGAAGGATGGAATTTCTTTGGTTTGAGCTTTACATTTGAAACAATTGGGGAGTGGTCAGCATCACAGTCTGCACTGTGGTGAGCTCTGGTATTCCATACGCTGTTTAGGAAGTCATGTCTGGTGATGACCAAGTCCAGCTGGTGCCAGTGCTTTGACCTTGGGTACCTCCAGGAAGCGTTTTTGACATTTCTTATTCTGAAAATAAGTATTTGTTACACACAGACTTTGATGGCAGCAGAACTCAAGTAACCTCTGGCCATTCTCATTTATTTTTCCTATGCTGTGATGACCTAACATGCTTGGCCAGGATTCTCGATGTGCACCCACCTAAGCATTAAAATCTCCCTAGAGGTAAATGTGCTGTGACATTGGGATTCCGTTAACAATGCTATTTAGGTGTTCATAGAACTGGTCTTTGACTTCGGAAGTGGCTTTTAGGGTTAGTGCATAGACACAAGGTGCACAAGGTGTACAATACCTGCTGATGTGAAGTGGTGTAAGATACAAACTCTTTCTGTGCCACCCATTGGAGGTTCAATCATGAGGAGCAGGGTGTTCCTGACAGCAAAACCAAATCATTGTTCCCTGGTTTCCTCAACACCTCTTCCCTGCCAGAAGAAGGCATAATGTTCTTTCTTCAGGGATCCACTGTCTGATAGCCTTGTTTCCTGCAGTGCTGCGATGTCAACAGCAGTCTGTGCAGCTCGCAATCATTTACTAGGGTCTTTTAAGCATCCTCAATTTCTTTCAGGTCATTGGACAGTCCAGTGTGCATTGTTTGCACGTTCCAGCATGAGATACAAAAAACTGGGGTCTTAAGCTTCTTCAAGTGATATTTTCCCTGTGCATTGATAAAGATCTGCTGGTTGAGCAAAACTCGACACCCACTGAAGCAAGCAGACCATGGTCGATCCACACCTTACTGGCTGGGGGCTGCCCAGCTTGAGGTGGGCAATAGTTGACCAATGGGACACGAAGATCCTCCCCAACGTTGAAGACAGCCCGTGGCATCCAGCTCTACATCAGTTGAGCAGGGACTTATAACCCATAACTGCTGTCTTCTGTATTGTGCTCACAACGTAAGGTGAGACTGGAGTGACATCTCCAGGGCACTGGCCTAGGCAACAGTATATGATGCCCTTGTGCTGCCCAGAAAACATGGCCCCCCTTTCAGCCGTGCTGACTAGATCCAAAGGAATGCATAACATTACATTTGGAGCCAGCTTGGCTATAGGAGTTGCCGGCAGAAGGTTCAATATTGACATCCAACAGCCTTTGGGAATTTAACTCCATATTTTTATTTAGGGTTAACCCCGAAGCCTTTCTCATGACTGGGCATAGTCGCAAGACAGCAGAGGTTTGAAATCAGAGTTTTTCTTCTCCTAGATGAGCAGTCCTCCCGGACTGACAAGCCCCATCTGCCCAAAGCAACTGGTTATGGTGCCAGTAACATGCTGTCACCCCTGCCACACATGAAGGCCAGGAGCTGGACTTAGTTGTCAGAGGCTACAATATATGAGACACACACCATGGGAGCATTTGTAGATGGTGGGAGCTTGCCCCCCACCACCACCCCCGGCTATAACACCCTTTGGAACCAATTAGTAAGTAATATGCATTTTATACAGGGGCATGCAAGCATTGCCAACATTGTGCTTCATACCACACAGTGGCAGGGTTTTAAATCTTGCCCTGATCACTTTCTTTGTGGTGTTGGCCTGTTGCCCTTGTCTCCTCATGGGTTTATCTGCTCGAGTTTTCCTTTGACAAATTAAAGATATGCATGCTAGGGTCATTGGCCATATGATGTTCCCTGTGGCAAACTAACATCCCATTGTATCCAGCAGGGGGCATTAGCTCCCTTGTTGGAATGAGTTCTTTTGTAATTGCGGCATGTTACATAACCTGAATCTATATAGATATGATATTAAAAGGCGATAGCCCTCCCTTAGTGATACAGCAGTAAGAAATCACATAGGGGAAATAACTTAGCTTTCTTTAATGATGGCTTATGCTGCATAACAGTCGAAGGAGGCCAATAGCAAGGACCCAGTTCGGGAGTGTGTAGAGTTTGCCATTTTCATTGCTGCGTTGGAAGGATTTTCCGGATCGGATGACGTTATCTCCCATCCGTCCATCTGCTTCAAAGGTGTGCCGGGCAACGTTCCAAGGCTTTATACTCTTTCTTCATGTGCAGGCCCCTACTTAGGTGAATCATGCCATTCCAAACAAGGCAAAGAGGATATAATTTAATGCTGAGTTTAACACACAGAAATAGGATATAATGGTCATCAGTCTGGCTGCCCATTTCGCAGTTGTCCTTAACTGTCTTATCTTTAAATGCTTGCCTAGCACTTCTTATATGGTGAACCACTGTGCTAAATCTGGCTCTGTGTCAACTGTGCATGTGAGTAGAAAAAGGCAGATTTATAAAAAATATTTGCACAGGGCACAGTGACATATTAAAATGATACATTTATTACACCCATCCAGAGTTGGTTCTTGCCTTATGCCTAGTGCTGGTTTAATAGGATCATTTTCACTTATGACCATAGCTGTGATGGCTCTGAGGCAGTAAATCAATAGTTAGTCACCAGGCTTTTCTGACTAATTTGAGAATGATTGAAAAGTTGCAATTTACTAAAACCAAGGGGTAGCTGCATCAAGCATCAGAGCTTTGACATTCATCACCTGTTTATTTAGCCAGTGAATTTTATCAAGAGTGCTCATGTGAGAGCCTCCGAGTGCAATGCAAATGACTGACACATAAGACCTGACAGCACAAAGTGAAATTGCTTGTGCATGACTGACGCAAGGAGCAAGGGATATGCTCTGCAGAAGGCCTTAGCAAAGTAATTTGTCACACTTCAGTGAGCAAAAAAATAAAAAAAACACACCCAAAGTAATTCATGTGGCAGTGAAAATATTTTTAAATAAAAATAAAAATGGGAATCATGGAGCCATGCCGTATTTTCAAGTAAAAAGTCTTTTCACCACTAACCTTGTCACAATTCTAAACCAACCAAGGTTCCAAATTCAAACAAGATAAAAAAATAAGTCCATTCATCTATTTTGATCCAGTTGTTAGACATGGTAAGCCAGCACTTATTTCAGCAAAGGTAAATGGACAAGCTAAAAACCTTTCTTAAAATTGATGACTGACAATTTTAGAGTACAACCATACACTCATTCATAGCCTTGTAAATTCAGAAAAATCCAAAAGTAGGACTGTTGAAACAAAATGGTGAAGAAGAAACCAACATGAACAAAGCAGTCATCCCAGCTTAAAATTAAATCAAGGCCGAAGAACTGTGAATCCCAGAAGCCAAAGTGTCACCTTGTAGTAAGGTCTCTGTTTTCTCAACACAAAATAAATGTTTCTTAAGTCAAATTTTTTGACATGTGGGTTTCCTTTTTATTTTAATTCAATCATTTAATACATTATTAAAGTTGGATCATTACGTTTAACTAAAAAACTTTGAATACAATAAGTTTCTGGAGAATTAGTTGTTGACTGTGTTTCCAGTGTCCACACACTTTGAGCAAATATTATTTTGTTCCTGTATACCACATAATAAAGTTTCTTTTAGGAGCAATGTGAATATGTGCATTTCATCTGTGCCCTGTATAACTAATGCTCAGTGCTCCATGTTATTATTAATTCATGTTGCCTCTATGTTATGTTCTGTATTTTGGCCACTGGGTGGAGATAGAGAAGATGGATAAGGGAGAGTGTTAAGAAAAGTTCAGAGGACAAATTGTTTCCTGTTATTGCTTCCAGTTGTTGGATTAAATCTTTAACTTTTGGGCACTGAGTCTTTTCATTTTATCCTTTGACAACTTAACAAATTGGCGACGAGGTACTTACTTGCTTCTACTAGTCTACAATGGCTGTTGCTGCTACTCCTTTTCCTCCACCATTTCTGCCATGTCCGGGTGAACCTGCTATGACGTTCAAAATGTGGCTGAAAATGTTCAGTAACTACATGCTGGTTCTTGGTGCATCAGGAGATGAATGGCATGGAAGCATGCAAAAAGGCACTTCTCCTTCATTGTCTGGGAACAGAAGGTCAGAGATTGTTTTACACGCTTCCGAATCAAGGTATGCCAATGGAGGACACCATTACAAGCTCACTTTGCTCCACGGAGAAATGTTGCTGCTGAGCAGCATGCTTTTAGAAAATGTGCTCAGGCTGCTAATGAAACTATTTCATAGTACGTAGCCGCACTACATGACTTGGCAGTTAAATGTGAGTTTGACACTAAACTGGATGAAATGTTACGAGACCAGTTGGTGGAACACGTGGTTAGTCATCGCATACGCGAGCGATTACTTTTACGATTACTACGCAAATTGAAGCTGCTCATGAGCCGGTCAAAGTTTATTTCGGGAGATAGACCAGTGCCGGTACAAACTTTACACACTAAACCTGCGTCTGCTGCTGGCTGCCGCAACAAACCTTTCAAGCCACCGCCAGTTTCACAACCTAAAGCTGCTGTGCCGCCTGCAGCCTCTGTTCATGCTTGCTATTGCTGCAGTTTATTAAAAACTGCTCTGCTGCTTCTGCTAAATGTAAAAACTGTCAAAAGACTGGTCATTTTGCACGGGTTTGCTGTTCTCCGCAAACATGCTTTGTGCAAGAAGTTGCCTTACCTGAGCTTCAGATCCTTTACTTAAGTGACCATTCAGCGGACGATAGAATCCGTTGCAGTGTCACAATGAAAACATCAACTGCTACTGCACTTGTGAATCTAACTGTGGATTCTGGATCATCTATATCCATTTTGCCTAAATGTATATATGATGCAAACTTTCAAGGAGAACCTTTACTGCCACCTTCAGTTAAGCTAGTGACTTATTCATGTTCTCCACTCCCTGTACTTGGTTGCTTACCTGTTACTGTGTCTAAAGGTGATGTTACATGCTCTATGTCAGTCTTCATAGTGGAGTCTGGGACTGCTTTGTTGGGAATGGATTTAATAAAGGGTCTACATTTGTGCTTTAATGGCAGTACTGGCTTACAATGTACTACCACAAACTCTATTCCTGTCATATGTCTTTCTACAGCTCCATCACCTCCACTTGCCCTAGGTTGTGCAAAAGGCTTCATACACAAAATTAAAGTATTAGACTCTGTTACTCCAGTATGACAAAAATTACGTAGTTTACCACTGTCAGTTCGGCATGATGTCAGTGAAGAGCTAAATCGCCTTCTTCAAGCAGGGATTATTGAAAGCATTGATGCCTCTCCCTGGGTCTTGCCCATTGTGGTGGTCCAAAAGAGGACTGGGGGTATCCGTATGTGTGTTGACCAAATAAAGCTATTATTACAGACAGCTTTTCTCTTCCTCACATTGATGAAAAGCTGTCATTGCTGAGAGGAGCAACAGTGTTCTCCGCTATTGATTTAGAAAGTGCATACTTTCAGCTTTTGCTTCATGAAGACAGTTGTGATCTGACTGCCTTTATTACTCATGAAGGATTACTCAGGTTCTACCGGGTCCCATATGGGTTAGCATCTGCTCCATCTGCTTTTCAAAAGATACTCGCTACAATCTTGCAGGGGTTGCCAAATGTTGCAAACTTCTTAGATGATATAATTTTGTGGGTACGAACACAAGCCGACCATGATTGGACACTTCAAGCAGTTCTTAAACGCATAAAAGATGCAGGATTGCAGTTAAATGAATCAAAACGTCATTTTAATCAGGCCAGTCTGCGTTTTCTGGGTCATACTGTTAAAGCACAAGGGATAAAACCTGATCAGGAGCACCTTGCTGCTCTTCTGCATGCTCCAACTCCAACTGATGTTACCAAGTTACGTTCATTCCTTGGATTTGCATCTTGGTATAATAAGTTTATCCCAAATTTTGCCACCATTGTAGAACTCTTACGCGCCTGCCTCCGCCAAGATACACAGTTTTCCTGGTCTAAGGAAGCTCAGCAAAGCTTTATGTCAGAGAAACAGTTGCTAATTGACAGTCCGGCTTTGGTCTTATTTGACCCTGATTTGCCTACTATAGTTTCCACTGACTCATCTGATTATACTGGTCAACAAGCATTTTGCTACAGGGATTCTTTCACCTGTACTTTAACAAATTTCACTTGCAGACTCCACATCTGAAAACCGTTTTCGTCCAGCACATCCCATTTTTTAGTTATGATGTTCCAGGTCTTGCACAACTAGGGTGACTGGACAGTAAAGGCAATGCGTTTCAGCATTTAACCCTTTAACCACCAACTCCCTAAATATTCCCCACGCCAGGCGAAATCTGAACAATTTTCGTTTTTTTACTTTTTTACATTTTTTTTTACATTTTTTACATTTATTCAAGCAGTATTGACCACTAAATGTTGTGCAAGTTCTAGAAATGGGCAAACACATAATAAAGCACAAAATGTACCTTTTCTCAGGCTTCTGGATTTATTGTCAACTACAAAAACAGAACAGTCAAAAGTAATTCAAAAGTCAAAAGTAGTTCAGTCAATCATAGTTTCATTCCCAGTATTTGAGTTTGCTGTGCCACAGGCCAAAGCAGGGAACTGCACAAAGTCCTGGATTGCTGGGACACTTTGAGCAGAAGGTCTTGACGTCTCTACGCTGACCCTTCTTTGAACAGACATGACAGCGTTTTTCTGAAAGTCCAAAGTCCTTACATTCATCTGGCAACACTGCTGAAATACTACTCATAGGATCCTCTTTGCCAGTGTATACACGAAATCTATAAATGTAACCTGAATTCTCAGCTAAGCAAAACATCTTGATACCAAACCGTGCCCTTTTCAATGGTAGATACTGTCGAAACTGTAAGCGGCCCTTCCACGACAATAAACTTTCATCAACTGCAACTGACGGTCCTGGCATGTAGGGCAACTGAAATGCTTCAAATAAATGATCAATCAAAGGACGTAGCTTGAACAAGTGGTCGCGGTTTGGATCTTTCTTATCTGGCTCATTTCTGTTGTCATTCAAATGAAAGAATTTCAGCAGCAAAGAGAATCGGTTACGTGTCATGACAGCTGCAAAAATAGGTGTTGCATACATAGGATCTGTAGACCAGTACATCTCAATATCTGGTTTTCTGATTATTCCCATCAACATCAAAATCCCAATGAATTTTTTCATTTCGTTTTCATCAGTGTCAAACCAAGCATGAACACGGGAATGTGGAGGTAAATTGGGATTTTTCTCAATAAACTGTGCTGCATACAGATTTGTCTGATGAACAAAATGTCTGATCAAATCAGGTGACACAAACAGCTCATAAAACTGCTCAGCAGTGTAATTGTTTACATCAACAATAAAGCCACACGTTCCCTCAAATGAATGCAGAAAAGGTAGTTCACCACGGGCAGCAGCCCAGCTGAGATGCTGGGGATACACCCACTCAGAGCCGTCATCCGATGCGTCTTCATTCACAGTATCATGCAGCGCACGTTGCTGCTCATCACTGTCGCTAAAATCTTCTTCAGAACTGCTACAATCATGATCAGAACTGTCCAAAATCGCCTGCAAAGCCTCACTTGAAGTCAGTTTACGTTTCGCCATATTCACAGCTGTTACATGCGAATCACGTCACATGACCAGCCAAAACAACCACAGACTTGTCGAAATACAACGTAGTAATAATACCCACGCCAAACCGTCAGTTATACTACTTGCCAGGCATTCATATAACCACAGGCAAATGTGCCGGATAATTCCGGCAGTATAGCGTTAGCAATAAAACAACGGTGCCGGATATATCCGGCAGAGGGCGGTTAAGGGGTTAAGAAATAAGTTTGGTCTCGAGAAAAGTAAAGACATAATTAAGGAAGGTGTTTTTGTTGGCCCTGAATTCTGTGAACTGATGCTTGAGGATGAGTTCAAAAGAAAATTGAAGCCAACTGAATCAGCACCCTCATTCGTGTAGGTTGTCCAGAATTTTATTGACAGTCACAGAGCAGAGAATTATGCTGAGCTTGTGGAGAATATGCTGAAAGTATATTAGTTTACTGGAGCCAAAATGTCACTGAAGATGCATTTTCTACATTCTCATCTCGACGTTTTTCCACCAAATCTAAGCGATGCCAGAGATGAGCATGGGGAGAGATTTCATCAAGATATAAAGGTGATGAGTGACTACTGTTGGTTCATGCAAAGAGAGACAGATGTGCAGTACAAGCGCAAAAGCAATTGTCTCAGACAATTTTGAGCGCACTGACCTCGCTTTTATATTGAGGTAAATTGACATAAACATGTTTTAAAGTGTCTCTGGTATCGTCTTCTGGTTTGTTTTCAGAATAAACACATTCAAACAATTTTGGTGGGACAGAGTTCAAATTCTATATATTGTGTTGATATATTATATTGATATTCCATCCATCCATCCATTTTCCAACCCGCTGAATCCGAACACAGGGTCATGGGGGTCTGCTGGAGCCAATCCCAGCCAACACAGGGCACAAGGCAGGGAACCAATCCTGGGCAGGGTGCCAACCCACCGCAGATATTGATATTCAAAAGTGTCAAAATGGCAATGATGTGTATCTCAAAAATCTGATGTGCTAGCTTAATTCCGATTTCATATACGTATGAAATCAGTGTAAAAAACTTAATAGAGAGCTGGTCTGAAGTTCCCAGTAGCAAACAAAAAATATTTTTTGTAGACCAGTGTTATAGGCTCGGAGCTGTCCTGACCATATGGAGTGGACTGTTGCCTTTGCATCTAGGACTCTTACTTCTGCTGAAAGGAAATATTCTACAGTTGAAAAATAATCTCTTGGATGTGTGTGGGCTGTTGAAAAATGGAGGACTTACTTGTGGGGTCGTAAATGCACTGATCATCAAGCATTGACCACTCTACTGTCCTCAAAAGGGTCTGATCGTGAAGACATGCGAATTGCACGCTGGGCAGCACGACTGTTGTGTTTCAACTATACTGTTGCTTACTGTCCTGGGTCACAGAATTACATTGCTGATTATCTCTCTTCCTTGCCCGTGCCTGCTGCTGCTGAGGACATTTCTGCAACTGAATCTGAGTTTGTGGCAATGTTGTCTCCTGCTCTGACTGCCCTTGCAGTGAGTTGTCTGCTCTGCAAAATCAGATTACCTGTAGTTGGTCTTCTTCTCTTAAAATAGTTGACATAGTTAGTTATGCGTTCATATTTCCAATTAAAAGATGAATCTAGTGCACAAAATGAGTTTGTGTTCCGTGGTGCTCGTCTCATTTCTCCTGTTTCTCTGCACCATACCTTGGTAGCGCTTGCTCATGAAGGTCACCAAGGCATTGTGAGAACTAAACAGCATCTGCGTGAGGTATACTGGTGGCCAGGTAGAGATGATATGGTCGCAGCTCAAGTTAAAAATTGTCAATTGTGCCAGTCATCTGACAAGACAGCCAATCCTTCTGCTGCACCTTTACAACCTGTTCCATTTCCATTAGAACCCTGGCAAAAGTTGGCCATAGATATAGTGGATCCATTTGAAACAGCTGTCTGGAATTGTTGTTATGCTCTAACCCTCATTGATTATCATAGCAAGTGGCCAGTAGTTGCCTTCACTGCTTCTGTCATGGCTCAGAATGTTATAGATTTCCTCACTTCAGTCTTTAGCAGATTTGGAAATCCACATTCCATAGTGTCAGATAATGGATGTCAATTCACATCAACAGACTTTGCAGCATTTCTGAAAGAAAGAAATATACAACACATACGCACTTCAGTATACCATCCAGCAGCAAATGGTGCCATTGAAAGATTTCATCATGTTCTCAAAGGCTGTATCCAATCTGCTATCTTACAAGCGAAACCCTGGAAACCTGCCATCTCAGAATTCCTTCAGGTATATCATGCAACACCACATGCTACTACAGGAGTTTCTCCTTTTGAATTGCTTCATGGCCGAAAAATGCGAACACGCCTCAATGTCCTTCCTCCTCCTATTGCCTGCAAAGCCGATGATGACACTGTTGGTAAGAGAGTTTCCTCCCTCCAACAGAAAATGAAAAACTATATAAATACCAGACGTGGTGCACTGATTCCTGTTTTTCAAAATGGGGACAAGGTGCGTATTCGGAATCCAATACACATTCCAAAAGCACACCCAAGATTTTCACAAGCTGTAGAAATTAAAAAAGAAATTGGTCCATGTACTTACCTGTTGGCAGATAGTAAAAAATGTCATTCTTCCAATTTATCTAAGTCAAATACACCTGTGCCAAATGATACTTCAGGGGATGCTACAGTGGAATTACCATCCAAGTCTACATTGACGTCAATACCTGAGGTTTCTCACATTCCTCCAGCTCGTATGAGAAAATTCCCTTGTTGGCTTGATGACTTTGTTACATAAAGTTGAATGTTAGATGTAATTCAATGATCATTAGAATGCTAGTGATGTTTAACTACCTATTGTAATTGTACTATTCTTAAGTAAAGGGGGAATATGTTATCTGCGGTGGGTTGGCACCCTGCCTGGGATTGGTTCCTGCCTTGTGCCCTGTGTTGGCTGGGATTGGCTCCAGCAGACCCCCGTGACCCTGTGTTCGGATTCAGCGGGTTGGAAAATGGATGGATGGATGGATGGAATATGTTATGTTCTGTAGTTTGGCCACTAGGTGGAGATAGAGAAGATGGATAATGGAGAGTGTTAAGAAAAAAAAAGTTTGGAGGACGAATTGTTTCCTGTTGCTGCTTCCAGTTGTTGGATTAAATCTTTAACTTTTGGGCACTGAGTCTTTTCATTTTATCCTTTGACAACTTAACACTCTAGTTTAATTATAATTCTTCACTAGATGACTGCCCATCAGCTGTTGCCTGCAATCGAAAAGAAAATGTAAATGCCACAGATATTCAAACATTGCGATAAATACAGCAAAGAAGTGTGCCAACATGTAGATCATTATATGCAGTGGTGATTTTTTTTGCAATGTGTGATATATTTTTATTAAAGTAATTATGTGTCATACCTAATAAGTAGATTGACAGCCAGCTGTTGACAGTAAGAAATGACACAATAACAGTTGAACTGTAGACATAGCCTGGTTACCATCATTTACCTTGTAATAAAAGCAACACAAGTTCTTACATAAGAAGCTATTTATGAAGCTTTCACATGACAGAAAAATTAATTAAAAATAACAGAAAATAAATTAACTAATCATCACAAAATAAATATATTTGAAGTTTAACATTTTCTCATGCAGAGGTCAACCCTCATCAGATTGCCTCTGCCTGTAGTGTAACTCACTTTAATGTACAATTGTAGAAACTGCTCTTTATCCGATAAATGTGTCCACCCAGTATAGCAAGCTGACAGAGGAAAGTGATGATAGAATTCACCTTACAGGAGCAGTCTCTGAACAACAGTAGCAGTGAACAAAATACTGAAAATGGCAATGGACACAACACTAATTATTAACTTTGTTCTGAGGATCATCATCAACGAAAGAAGGAGGAGGCCTTGACTTTGAAGCAAAAGGAAACATAAAATAATTTGTGTAACAAAATACAAGATCATGGTAATATCCTTCAACAACAAGGTAAAGATACATAGTCTGTAACTCAAAAAGACAAATCTGATGAACGCTAGGTTGTTCCTTGATCACATGCAAAATTGCTGTTTGGTTAAAAAAAAATGCCTTTTCACCAAACAAGATTAAGAGGGTAAGTGAACAAGTAAGTGAACATTTTGTTTCTTATAATGAGTCACTACATTCAGTATTTCCAAAATGAAAACAATACAGTGCTATAAGCTTATTAATTGGTATACATTATGATATTTGAATTACAGGCTGTGTTTCATGTTGTTTGAACAAGAGTATTTTCAAAGTTTGTACAAGATAATCTACAATTTTAAAAAAAGTCACTTTAGTCTTGGTTATGGAGCTCATTGGTTGCTGATAATTAAAGATCATCACTGTTACATTTTTGTAGTTTATGGCTAGATGTAACAATACAGATACTCATCCATTCTGTGCTTATCTTTGGCAGTAATGCAGTCTGTTGACACTTCCCTAAATTTCACTGAGGAGTGTGACACAGCATGGGAGCAAGTGATAAAGAAGGACACAACCAAGTAACGATCACTACGTGATTTGGGGTCTGCAATGTAAATAACACTAATTTCTATTGCTTAATTTTACTTAGTTTGTATAATATTGATATTGTTAACGTTCCTTGCAATACTTAGAAATGTATTTCCACTTTTTGTAGATTTGGCTTTCACAATGGAAATTAACTGGTTTCTTTTATTAATAGAGCCCCCTTTTCTCTTTATCCAGTTCAGAAAGCACAAAACAGTTTTTTTATATTGGGCTCATCATCAACCATCACAGACAAAAGGGGAACAAAACAGTGTCCATCACTTGCTCAAGCAAACAAACAAAAAAAGCATCCAGCCTTACATCTGCCTTAAATCCACCAGTCTCTCTTGGCTCACCCAATTGCTTCAGCCTGACATTCTTACTCAGTTAAAGATGGCAGTAACCCAACATGTAAGGCTGGCTTACAACCTCTGCCCTGTATTGTGCTACAGTTCTCCCAAATATTTCTTTGAATTTAAAAGCTATTCAGTATGAAAGCCGTTTGCCTAGTCTGAAGCTTAAAGGTGCTAACACCAAGGGCCTCATGCATAACGCTGTGTGTAGAATTCACACTAAAACATGGTGTAAGGACAAAAGCGGAAATGTGTGTATGCACAAAACAATCCAGATGCATAAATCTGTGCGTTCGCCAACGTCCACATTCTTCCACTCCATAAATCATGGTCAACGTGAAAAGTAATGCACGTGCACGCGCCTTCTGTTCAGAGCCACCGTGTTCCCATGTTTAATACATTCTTTAATTCCTATCATCATGAAAATGATATCAAGTATACATGTCAGTATTTTAAATATTCAGATGGCTGTAATATCATGAATGTAATGGATTCTGTGGTCTGTTGGAGGAAGAGAAAGCCCGTTTAAGAAGCACGTAGTGATTCACACACATAGAGCACATAGAAGAACACATACAAAACAAAGCATTTAACATGCTACTTTAGTTACGATGGGATTTGAGAAACTAGTAAATTAAACGATTTTAAGATGAAGTTTATGATGTTCTACTTCAATGATATAGTAAACTATGCAATTAAAGTGGAAATTTTGAGATTAAAGTTGACATTTTGTGCTTTTTTCCCCACTGTGTCCCTATTTTTTTTTCTTTTCTCTGTACCCTAATAAGCTTTCATATGACACTCAGACAGTGCGCTATGACTCGTCTTTTCACTGCGACTTTAAAATCTGTCAACTTTTTTTTTTTATTTTGGGCACTGTGCAACTTTGTGAACTTGAGCTTTCGAGTTTCTCTGACACTCTGTCACTCAATCAACTTCCTTTTGTTGTTTATACCACTGTTTAAACCAACAAATAGTACGTTTTTCCTTGTCTCCACTTGGTATTCGCGGAAATTCTTCAATTTCCCCTCGTGCTTTTGCCATTACCTTTTCACAGAATGCTGAGCTTAAGGACTTTTTATATTGATTTGCATATTCAAAGAGGCGTAATTCTGGGAGGAGTTTGGGGAGTGGCAGCAGGCGCATACACGTGAGTTACTTTTCATGCTGACCGGGATTTATGGAGCGGAAAAACATGGAAGTTGGCAAATGCACAGATTTATGCATCTGGATTTTTTTTTGTGCGTATGAACATTTCCGCTGTTTTAGTATGAATTCTACACACGGCGTTATGCATGAGGCCCCTGGAGAATATGCAGGCCACTGAAGCAACAGAACCATTTGGTAATACTATGTGTCATATACTGTGTGGAGACTGGCTCGGACACAGACAGGCAGACACGCTCATGTCACCCAACACACATTTATTTATACTACTATTTACAAAGTCCAAGTGCCACAAACCCCAATCTTCCCCAAAGTCCAGGCCAACCACTCTGCCTCTTCGGACCGCCTCCTTCTCTCTTTCTAACACCTTGTCCTGGTTCCACCCGACTCCAGCCTTGAATGAAGGGAGGCGGCCCCTTTTATCAATACCCGGATGTGCTCCAGGTGTGCACCGGCAATCCCGCGGACACGCCCCAGTGTGGCGGAAATGCCGGCTGTCCTCCTGGAAGCACACCGGATGTTCCCTCTCTTCTTCCGCCCAGCACTTCCTGGTGTGGTGGAAGTACTGGGGTCCAGGTTCCTTCAGGCAGGGGGACGCCCCCTGGCGGTGACCATGGGCCCATACAGGGTTGGGCTTCCAAGCCCTGTACCCATGGCCCCCAATACAACCAGGGCGGACCCCTCCTCACGGTCTGGAGGAGGAATGAGCCCTCCTCCTGTCTTCCTGGGCGTCCCGGCTGGGCATGAGCCCCGTCCAGGTGGCACAACTGTAACATGATGCAATATAATGCTGGAAGTGTACATTTGAGTGTAGATAAACTATTGCCATGAATGGATGAACTTGGTTAACAACAATGTCCAGATACATCTGGCTGTTCAGTCACACTTCAGCAGCATTCATGTTGCTTGCATGAAATACGAGTCTTTCTACCAGTATGATGTATAAAGTACCTAGACTCATCTGAAAAATAATCTTGGTTTTCACTAACAACATCAGAATCCAACATGGTCACCAACTGCTATAGCGAATTTCAGAGAATGTCTGATAAGCAGTATGCTCTGAGATGAGAATCTAAGCACTGTACATCTACAGTACATGCAGTATACATAAAACATAAAATGACTTATGCTTAGTGCACTTAGTAAAAAGCCAAGCAAAATGACACCTTTTATTAGCTAACTAAAAAGATTACAATATGCAAGCTTTCGAGGCAACTCAGGCCCCTTCTTCAGACAAGATGTAATATTGTATATTGCATATTGTAATCTTTTTAGTTAGCCAATAAAAGGTGTCATTTTGCTTGGCTTTTCTCTACATTCATAATGGCTAACACGGTACAACACCCTAGTACTGCACTTAGTAAGAACAACATAAACATTCTCAATTCAATTTTGAGTAACAGTGGCAGAGATCAGAGCCTATCCTGGGAGCACTGGGTACAAGACAGAAAACAGCCCTGGACAAGGTGCTAGTCCCTCACAGGACCACTCATGCATGCATGTACAAAAGACCGATCTGAAATTGGGAGTAAACCTAAACACCATTTGGCAATATGAGAGGAAAATTTGTAGAGATATGTGCTGTACCTGCAGATACCACATGTTGGATTTGTGTGTACCATCATATTGCCCTTAAAAAGAAAATAATCAATTAAACTGAATTTACATATTACAAGTAAAAGTGTGGATAATTAGGTATTTTTCGAATATCTGGCATACCCCTAATGCTGTCCATATTTAAAAATAAAATTAGATCCCTTTTGAAAAATGTCATAGAGTTGTATGACTGTGAGCCATGCAATTTCAATCATTATCTTTAAATTATTCAGTGTTTTTGTCCATTATTGAATCCATCAATCTACTGCAATATTAAGAAAAGAGACAATGAGAGTGTTGGGCTACCCTTAGGCAAACCCTGTCCAATTGAAATAAGTTTTAGTCAAAATAATGCATGGGGAAATGCAAAAATGAGTCTTCTCAGACCAGAGTCCTATTTCAACTGTTGAAGATGGCGGTTCTTCTGGTCATATGGCTACCAGGCAGGAAGAGGCTGGTCCAGGTGGGCGGACACCGGAAATGATGTTGTTGGAGGAAAGCCGTCAGTCTTTTAGTCTGCAGAGGGAGGAAAATAGATAAATAGAGAGCGTTATCACACAGCACCACCCCTTAGATTGGTGGAGAATTACCATCACCTGAGTCCTTAAACTGTCTCCTATGCACATGCATGTTACAGTACCTCCCCCTTAGCTCACACCCATCAGGTCAGGCGATCTGTGCCATCAGGTCATGGACACGAGAAAGAGCATCAGCATGGGCATGGAGAGTACCCTGACAATGTAGGACTTCAGGTCCAAGAACCACCTGGTGATATTGGGAGTCTACTCCTTATAAAGGTGTATGTTCTGCTACCAGAGTGAACTTGCGTCCCAGGAGGTAGTACCTCAGCTGGTTAATAGCCCACTTAATTGTGAGAGCCTCTCTTTCCACCACTGCATACCTGGTCTCATGGTTCAGTAGTTTCCGGCTCAGATACATAATGGGATGTTCAACACCATTAATGCTTTGGTTCAACATAGCTGCAAGGCCTATGTCCAAAGCATTGGTCTGTAAAATTAAAAGGTAATGAAAAATCAGGTGTAATTAATATAGGTGCTGACGTGAGGGCCTGTTTCAGTTCATGGAATGTGGCTTCTGATTTTTCATCCCATACCATTTGTGTTGGGTGCCTTCTTCCTTATTAAATTTGTCAAGGGTGCTGTTCTCTCAGAGAAGCAATGGATGATTTACCAGTGGTATCTATCATATTATGGTATTATCTGATAATACCCCGCTAATCCCAAGAAAATTTGTACCTGCTACTTGGTTTTCATACAAGGCCTATTCTTAATGATATCAACTTTGGGGCATTGTGGTTGTGGCCTCAAAATCCCTGCAGATTTTGTTTTTTTTTTCTTCAGCCCTCTGGTGTTTGTTTTTGTTTGTTTTTTCTGACCTCCTGGCCATCGGACCTTACTTTATTCTTTCTTACTTAGTGTAGGTGGTCCTGATGTTTGAAGAGCATTTATTTACTCTCTCTCTCTCTCTGTTTTACAGCTCTCAAACACCGTGAAAACTAAAATAAAATAAAACTAGTAAATTAAACAATAAATGAGTTACACATGTGTAGAGATAACAAAATTAAAACATACAGTGTGCACCTTCTGACCAGAAATTCAGGAGTCTTTATTACAGTCTCTCTGATATTGCACTCATGACTATCTTATTAAAACTAAAACCTTTCTTCGGCTCAGCGTCCATTAAGTGTGTGACTATGTGCATTTCCGCTCCACCAATGAACTTTATCAAGTGACCACAGTGCCAGTGACAGGACAGAAAAAAAACAAAAAAAACTCCAGGCGGCTGGAGAAAAAAATAAAATCTGCAGGGGTTCCAGGCCATGAGACCGCCCAGCCCCCCCTAGGCATTCTACCTAACATAAATGATCAGTCCTCATTGTATTCAGGGTTTTCATGGAAGGACTTGATGATGGTCACATGGACTTCTAGCCTTTAATCCATCAATGTAGGGACATCACGTGCTTTGATTAGGAGTTGGTGGTGCAGGTCGCCACCACAGAAAACCGGAAAAAGAACAGAAGAGAAAGTAGGGGTTAGTACGGATTTTGGAGCCACCATGAATAGTAATGATAATTAATTGAATATGCAGAGCATCAGGATTAAATTAAAATGAAGTTATGAGAAAGCCATGTTAAAGTAATGTGTTTTTAGCAGTTTTTTAAAGTGCTCCACCGTATCAACCTGGTGAATTCCTATTGGCAGGCTATTCCAGATTTTAGGTGCATAACAGCAGAAGGCAGCCTCACCACTTCTTTTAAGTTTAGCTCTTGGAATTCTAAGCAGATACTCATCTGAAGATCTAAAGTTACAATTTGGAATATAAGATGTCAGACATTCCGATATATAAGATGGAGCGAGATTATTTAAGGCTTTATAAACCATAAGCAGTATTTTAAAGTCAGTTCTGAATGACACAGGTAACCAGTGTAGTGACATCAAAACTGGAGAAATGTGCTCGGATTTTCTTTTCCTAGTTAGGATTCTAGCAGATGCATTCTGCACTAGTTGCAATCGATTTATATCTTTTTTGGGTAGTCTTGAGAGGAGTGTGTTACAGTAATCTAGTCGACTGAAAACAAAGTGTGAACTAATTTCTCAGCATCTTTCAATGATATAAGAGGTCTAACTTTTGCTATATTTCTTAAGTGAAAAAATGCTGTCCTATTGATCTGATTAATATACGATTTAAAATTCAAGTCACAGTCAACAGTTACCCCTAAATTCTTTACCTCCGTCTTGACTTTTAATCCTAATGCATCAAGTTTATTTCTAATAACTTCATTATATCCATTATTGCCAATTACTAAAATTTTTGTTTTCTCTTTATTTAGCTTGAGAAAATTACTACTCATCCACTCAGAAACACAAGTAAGACATTGTGTTAGTGAAACAACAGAGTCAGGGTCATCAGGTGTTATTGATAAATACAACTGTGTGTCATCAGCATAGCTGTGGTAGCTCACATTATGCCCCGAGATAACCTGACCTAATGGAAGCATGTAGATCAAAAAGAGCAGCGGACCCAGGATAGAGCCTTGAAGAACACCATATAGAATATCATGTGTCTTTGAAGTATAATTACCACAACTATCAAAGAATTTTGTACCTGCCAGGTAGGATTCAAACCAGTTTAAGACACTGCCAGAGAGGCCCACCCACTGACTAAGGCGATTTCTAAGAAATCAATAAAATAAAATTACAATTAGAAAAGAAAATATCAACAATAAGATTGCATCACAACTATTATGATATACAATATAATTTACAAAATATATTTTACAAATTCAAACATCAAATTTACACACACACACACACATATATATATATATATATATATATATATATATATATATATATATATATATATATATAAACACATACACATATTTTGCGACAGCTACACTGCCACCAAAATTACAAAGATTTATGTTAACCATATTCAAACAGAATTTAATAAATCTTGTAATTTTCCTTTTACCCTTTTTATGCCAAAAATGAATTTTACATCTTGTATATTACCTCAAGACTCAAACTTGAGAACGATACCATGATTTAAGTGTCTAAGATATCTGTTTTAGTACTATCTCCATAGTAATTTAGGAATCACTCTCTACTAATACAACTAATTTGTGAACTGGTGGTTCTAGAATGGATGGTTGTGTCAGACGTTCACCTTTCTTTCCTAAATCCCTTTGTCCTATTTGAATTTTAACCTTTCATACTAAACCATCATCATCTTCACTTGTTTCTATGACTCTGGCAAGTTTCCATTCATTTCTGGGAATATTGTCCTCCTTGACAGTGGAGCAGGAAAGTGACAGCAGTCTGTCGCTGAAGCTGCTCCTCTGTCTGGAGATGATATTGTTTAGTGGATGCAGTGGATTCTCCATGATTGACAGGAACTTGCTCAGCGTCCATCGCTCCGCCACAGATGTCAAACTGTCCAGCTCCATGCCTACAATAGAGCCTGCCTTCCTCACCAGTTTGTCCAAGCGTGAAGCGCCCTCTCTTCTTTATGCTGCCTCCCCAGCACACATAAAAGCATAAAAGAGGGCGCTCCCCACAACCATCTGATAGAACATCTGTAGCATCTTATTGCAGATGTTGAAGAACGCCAGCCTTCTAAGGAAGTATAGTCGGCTCTGTCCTTTCTTACACAGAGCATCAACATTGGCAGTCCAGTCCAATTTATCATCCAGCTGCACTCCCAAGTATTTATAGGTCTGCACCCTGTGCACACAGTTATTACATCTCCAATTCATATGTTTCTTTTGGGTGTATGCCACTGTTGTCTAAGGCTTAGGTTGGTCAGGTATTCTTTGCACCATCTACTCCAAAACTGCTCTGACAAGTATTGCAAACTATGCCACCTTTTCTTCGCTTACAAATCTTCTCTGACAAACTTGCCAGGGGGTGGAAGAGGCTCCTCTTCAAAGGCTTCCTTTTGTGCTACTTTATGAGTACAAAGGCGGCTATTCTTCGTTCTTCTACACTAATGGGTCCTGTTTGGTCTTTATTTGCCAGCCTTAGAATTCTATCAAAAGCATTAAGAGCTGCATTCCAACCTGAGAATCTCAAGAACATTTCAAGAAAACTTTCTCTTTCAGAAACATCAGACTTCAAGACCCTTACCTCTGGGTCACCTATAAGTAGCTCTGGGGATCCTAGGCTTGTTACAGTCTCCCATTCCCATAGGAATTTAGGTCCTGTGAACCAATGCAAAGCAATCAAGTCTGCCACTTTGACACCCCTAGAGGCTTGATCTGCTGGATTTTGACTTGTTTCAACATGAACTATTGGCTTGGATCTGTATTGTCTCTTATTTTCTGAACACGATTAGCTACAAAAAACATGGAAGCGTTGAGCTTCATTTTTGATATACCCAAGTACTACCTGCAAATCTGTCCGGAACAATTCCTGATATATCTTCAATTCTAGCTCCTCTCTAAGGATGCTACTCACTGCAGCAGAAACTGTAGCTGCAGTCAGCTCAAGGCAAGGTATGGTAAAAACCTTTATGGGTGCCACTCTGGCCTTACCCATGATCAGAGCACAGTGAACTTGTTTGTCAGTCACAATCCTAATATATGAACACTGACCGTAACCATTATTGCTAGCATCTGAAAAGTGATGTAGCTCAATTTTTTGGATTGTGCCAAGGTTCTCGGGAAAGAGACATCTTTTCATGCAAATGTCTTGAAGGTTTTTCAAATCATGAAGCCACGCCTCCCACTTTGGTTTTAGTTCAGGGGAAAGAGGTTCATCCCATCCAACACCCTGTTTGCACATCTCTTAAAGTATTCTTTTCCCAGTCAAGATATAGGGAGAAAGAAGCCCTAATGGATCATACACACCTGTGACCATTGATAGTATTCCTTGCCGTGTGGCTGACCTTTCATCGACAATGACATCTTTCATTGAACTGGCACATTTATTCTTTGTAACTGTATTCAAAACATCTCTGCTGTTGGACACAAATTTGTGTAAACGTAATTTTCATTTAGCACATTCCTCCCATGCTTCCTTAATCAGATGCTTGGTCTTCTGAACAGAATCAATTCTGGCAAGTCCATCATCAACATAGAAATTTTTTTGGATGAAACTCGCTGCCAATGGGTAGTCCTTTTCATACTTATTAGAAAGGTACTTCATGCCATAGTTAGCACATCCTGGAGATGATGCTGCTCCAAAAATATGCACTCTCATTCGATATTCCTTGGGTTCCATTTCTGTGTTCCGATTTTCCCACCACAGGAACCTGAGAAAATCCCGATCTTCTATGTTGACATGGAAACGGTGGAACATTTTTTGCACCTCACAAATCGCCAATTAACCTAACCTGCATGTCTTTGGACTGTGGGAGAAAACCGGAGCACCCGGAGGAATCCCACGCAGACATGGGGAGAACATGCAAACTCCACGCGGGGAGGACCCGGGAAGAGAACCCAGGTCTCCTAACTGTGAGGCAGCAGCGCCACAGTGCCGCCCCTTTACAGAGATGCGTTGACAAAATCCTTTCACCTTCCTTGGGTTTATAAAAGGTGTTATGGATCCTATTATACTCCAGCCTAGTTCAGTCTTGACTGCATATGGCTCATAATTCTCCCCAGATATCACTTGTTTCGGTTTCAGGGCTCGTGCACAGTCATAGCCAATTAAAAGACCTGCAGGACAGTTCAACAGATCTGGCATGTTTGCTGCCACACTGAGAAGATGGGTCAAATCTTTCACTATTTCATGAGTAGGGATGCTACTTTGTGCTAGTGGGATGCACTCTTGTGTATATACGGATGGTACTCTTGTGAAAAGTACCATCTCACTCTTAGTTCAACTGCTCTTTGACAATTCACTATTGAACCTTTTTCAGTCATTGTTGACAGCTTTAATCTAACAGGTTTTCTCACAAACATCCTTGTCAATAAACATATTATTGCTCTGTGTGTTCAGTAATGCATACACTAAGAATTCTGGGCTGTTCCTTGCTGCACAAGAAAGCCACACTGGAACAATCATTGAAGTGCGATCGCTGCTGGCTACATTTACACTGCACAAAGCAGTGGATGAATTCTCCTCTAACTGTGGCAAGTCTGGCCCTTTTTCTTGAAGATGTTCTTCATGAAGCGGTGTGGGGTGGTTACGTCTGCTGACATTGCAAATAGCCTTTGGAAATGTGGCCCACCCTAAGGCAGCCAAAACACATGTTGCTGTTGATGATAAATTATTTCTTTTCCCACAAAGGCATTGCTGCAATTTTTTACATTTATACAGTATATAAAGTGGCTTTGTTGACAACAGAGGCATTCTACTTGCCTCAAGTTTTGAGTAGCGGAAGAGCTAGTTTTGGAATCTTGGTTACACTCTGATGCATTTGAGTCTCTTAAAGTGGATTTTGGATCTTGAGATGTCTTTGTTGATGTCATTAAGGTGCTTGCCTTAAGACGTTTTTGTTCCTTTACAGGTTTTTTCTTCAGTATGTTTCAATGCATGAAGTGAGGAAATTGGATAGCATGCAATGCGTGCTTCCACTTCCACAAAAACTGAAAATTCCTGGAAGCTTGGATATGGTTTGTCTTCACTCAGTTCTTCCAATGGGTTGTTAGCCAGTCAGGTAGCTTCTGCAATAATTTCAGATTCTCCTCACAATCATCCAAAATATTTAAGCCCTGTATATGCAGCATTACATTCTTGAATGAGATGAGAAATTACTAAACTCACTCAATTTAAGAGATTCCCTTGGTCCAATCTTTGGCCAATTACTCAGTGTTGCTCTGAATGCTCTTTGGACTACAAAGGGGTGACCATAACATTTGTTCAATGCAACCCAAGCTTGCATGTATGCTTCCCCATCACTCCTATAAAATATTCCTTCTACTACACTCAGTGCTTCTCCACTTATGTATCTTTTCAGATAGAACAACCAGTGTGCTGGGTTTGTGCAGTTTGTTTCAATTAAGGCCTTGAAGCAGGTGTTCCATTCAATAAATTTGAGTGGGTCCCCTGTAAACAAAAATGGCTCTGGTCCTGGAAGTTTAGTCACTGCCAGGGATTCTCTTAATGCCTGAACTAGCAAGGCTTCCTTCGATCCTGGTTCTGTTTTACCTTCAGGAACTGAAGTGCTTTGAGGAACTTGGGCAGGAGGAAGGCTCTCATGCTGCATTGGAGACTGACTTAGAGGCAGTGTGGTTATTAATCCAATATCTCCTATTTCGGCACTCAACTTTAATTCCTCTTTAGCATAAACACTGTATTCTGTCTCTATGCCTTTTTTTAATCTCTCTTGTTGGGCTAGGACCTCCTTTCTCTGAATAGATATTTCCCTTTCTCTGTTTATCTCAGCCCATTTTGCTGCCAAGCGTGCTGCAGCCTCTGCCCTTTTTGTTGACACATGACTTTCCTTGCTGACTACTACGTCCAGCTCTTGATACAGTTGAACCATAAATCGACCTGGCTTCTTCTCTTTGGAGTAACTGGAGGAGAGTTTCTTTCTCAGCAACTGCATCAAACATTTTGGCACCTGCTTCCATATAGCACCTTTCCAGAACTACCATTATTTTACTAATTACTGAGATGCTGCTATCCATTTTTCTTCTTATATCTTTAGATGGGGTAGCACGCAAACCCTCATATTCCTTTTTCAGATCTAACTCATATTTTTCCAAATCCAATATCATTTCACTTAACTCATCTTTGGATAATTCTTCCTTAAGTTTAGATCTGATAAGCTGAACCTCTGCTTTGAAATTTCCATACATGAGCATAAACTTTCTTTCCTTCCTAGCTATCTCATTTTCTTTTAACTCAAGCATTTTTTCTGTTGGGCGTCTAGCTCTTTCTGAGTGCCTAACATGCTGCTCGACATGAGATGGTTGCTCCTGTAGCCCTATTCTGTGTATTTCAAGCTCTGCATAAATTTCAGCAATGCATTCTTCAACCACTTGTCTTTCTGAGTTTTCAAGTTCAATTTCTAATTTCTTCTCTAATTGTGCCTTCTGAATTTCTAAAGCCTCAATTACTTGTTCTATTAAATGTACCTTGTTCCATTTTCACTAACAAACTTAGAAGCACTGTATTGCAATATTAAAAAATCAAATGTGAATTATAGAACTCTCATGAAAATATATATAATCAGTTATCAAACAATCTACACATTTCTGTTCAACTTACAAAACAAAATAACATATTAAATAAAATATGTAATTAGAACTTTCATAATATGAATAACAAGAAACGTTAATATCAACAATTAAGAATACGACTATATTTCCAAATTTAAAGATGCCTAACCTGATGTCCCAACAGCTTTATGGCTTATTGTAAACAGAATAGTCCAAGGATGTTAGGATGATTCCCCTTTTGTTGCTGCACTTCACTTCAAAACCATTTTCTTACTGCGTGCCAAACCTGCTTCGCACTGAATCGCAAGTTGAAGCTTGTGATGTCACGTGCAACAAATGCTGGGATTTGTAGGCAGATCCTTCCGTGGAACGTGGTAATGGAGTATCGAGACATGTGCCCTTCCTATCTTCACTGAAACGCTAGTGAACCTCTTTGATGACTCCCTCTCATAAACACAAACGTTTTTCACTGTAGGTGCTCCTGAAAGTTTTCTCCGGGTACAGATGATACCATTCTCCTACTGAGTTGCACATTGTAAAGAAATCACATGGATTGTGGGTGGGGTGTAGATTATAAAAGAAGTTTCTTTGGGTTTTAGGTTAGAGAGAGAATGTGACAGGAGAAGGACAGAGCAAGTCATAGCCTGGCTTTGGGTTTTTGTTTCCTGTTGTTTAGTAAAGAAATGTAATCGTTGTACGCTAGCCATGTGATAAATGTGGATAGTATGTATCTAGCTGTGTAAACTTTGTGAAGCTAGACAGCTAAGTTAGTGTTGTCCTCCTGCCTTGTTTCTGTTTTGCGTAACTTTCTCCATATTTTTTGAGTTTACCTTTCCTTTTTGACAATAAATGGAGTCTGTTTTTATTTAGCTGGTTTAGTTTTTTTCTGTGTTTTGTCTCCCTCTTTCTCTCACTTGTGTGTGGCCTATTTATATACCATTAGGCCTTTTGGTAGGCCATGACAGTCATCTAAGTAGGCGGCAGTATAGAAATTGTGAGGACGTAGCACTCTGTACACCAGAGATTGGAAGGTTGCAGGCACCCCGTGCAAAACATATGGGAGGACCTGATACTGCCAATGGTCACTAGGGGTACTGAATATGGTCTTTTCTTTTGTGGATTCTACAGTTTGGTATGTAGGAGAAAAAGGAAGAAAGAAAAAAAAAGCTGCACGGATATTGGGAGAACAAGCAAACTCCTAACACGGTTGACAGTTGAACCTAGGTGAACCTAGGTGCTGTGATCCATAAGACATTACCAATCACTGAATCATTGCTATATATGTAGTAGACATAATTTAATTCTTTAAAAAGTTCTCAAGAGCAGAATAAATCCAGCGAAGGCAGTGTGATGCTCTGGGCAATGTTCTGCTGGGAAAGCATGAGTCCTGGCATTCATGTGGCTGTTACTTTACATAAATCCTACCTAAAGGTTGTTGCAGACCACATACACCCCTTCATGGCAACAGAATTGTCTGATGGCAGTGGCCTTTTTCAGCAGGATAATGCACCCTGCCACACTATAAAAATTGTTCAGGAATGGTTTAAGGAACATAACAAAGTAGAATGTGTTGACTTGGCATCCAAATTCCACAGATCTCAATCTGGGATTTTCTGGAAAAAAGTCCAATCCATGGAGGCCACACTTCGCAACTTACAGGATTTAAAGTATCTGCTTCCACCATCTTGGTGCCAGATACCATAAGACACCTTCATTGTTCTAGTGAAGTCCGTGGGTCACAGATGTTTTATCGGCATGAGGGGGACCTAAACAATATTAGGCAGATGGTTTTAATGTTGTGGCTGCTTGGTGTATCTTTGACTGAAATATGGTAGCAATTCAGTCCATGCTATTATTCACTAGACAACTTTAACTGAGGAAACTGCAATTCCACATTGCTTTCCTTGATAATAAAATATTTAATTACATTTTATTAATTGCTGAAGTCTTTTTGAAATATGTACTCACAATTGTGCGCAGTATAACTGTTCAGTTCTCCATTTGATCAACAGCTTTACAGGCACATATTATCTCCTGCAGCTAAGATAAAGATTATTTTCAACCTGTCATGCAAACAATAACCAGAAAAATCTACACAATTTAGAACAAAACAGATAACCGCATGTTGTTCGCATGGCTGAAGAAGGAGAAGAAGAGAGGGGAGCCGTGTCCGGAGGAAAGAGGAGAGGAGGAAGGTAAAGAGAGTTGAACTGAGGGTAGAAACTTTGAATGTTGGCAGTATGACTGGTAAGGGGAGAGAGTTAGCCGATATGGTCAAGAGGAGGAAGGTTGATATATTGTGTGTGCAAGAGACTAAATAGAAGGGGAGTAAGGTCAGGTGGATCGGAGGTGGATTCAAATTGTTCTATCATAGTTTGGATGGGAGAAGAAATGGTGTAGGGGTTATTCTGAAGGATCAGTATGTGAAGAGTGTTTTGGAAGTGAAAAGAGTGTCAGACAGAGTAATGATTATGAAGCCAGAAATTGGAGGTGTGATGATGAATGTTGTTAGTGCATATGCCCAGCAAGTTGGGTGTGCGATGGATGAAAAAGAAGATTTCTGGAGCAAGTGTACCCAAGGAACAGAAAGTGGTGATTGGAGCAGATTTCAATGGACATGTTGGTGAATGGAACAGATGAGACAAGGAGGTGATGGGTAGGTATGTTGTCAAGGAGAGGAATGAAGAAGGTCAGATGATAGTGGATTTTGCAAAAAGGATGGGCATGGCTGTGGTGAATACATATTTTAAGAAGAGGGAGGAACATATGGTGAAGTAAAAGAGCGGCGGAAGATGCACACAGTTAGATTATATCCTATGTAGAATAGTCAATCTGAAGGAGATTAAAGGCTGCAAAGTGGTGGGTGGGGAACGTGTAGTTAGACAGCATAGGATAGTGGTCTGTAGGATGACATTGGAGATCAAGAAGAGGAGGAGAGTGAGGGCAGAGCCAAGGATCAAATGGTGGAAACTGAAAAAGGAAGAATGCAAGGTTGAGTTTAGGGAGGAGGTAAGGCAGGCACTTGGTGGCAGTGAAGAGTTACCAGATAGCTGGGCAACTACAGCAGAAGTAGTAAGGGTGACAGCAAGAATGGTGCTTGGTGTGACATCACAAGCAAGAATAGTGTGTTGAGCAGAATGAAAGAGTACTTTGAGAGGCTGATGAATGAAGAGAATGAGAGAGAGAGAAAAAGCTGGATGATGTGGAGATAGTAAATCAGGAGTAAGGACAGCTATGAAGAGGATGAAGAATGGAAAGGCCGTTGGTCCAGATGACAAACCTGTGAAAGCATGGAGGTGTTCAGGAGAGATGGGAGTGGAGATTTTAACCAGATTGTTTAATGGAATCTTGGAAAGTAAGAGGATGTCTGAGGAGTGGAGAATAAGTGTACTGGTACCCATTTTTAATAATAAGGGGGATGTACAGAGCTGTAGTAAGTACAGGGGGTCAAAATTGATGAGCCACAGCATGAAGTAATGGGAGAGAGTAGAGGAAGCTAGGTTAAGAAGGGAGTTGATGATTAGTGAGCAGCAGTATGGTTTCAGATAGATAGATAGGTAGATAGATACTTTATTAATCCCAAGGGGAAATTCACATACTCCAGCAGCAGCATGCTGATAAAGAACAATATTAAATTAAAGAGTGATAACAATGCCGATAACAAAGCAGGTATACAGACAGACAATAACTTTGTATAATTTTAACGTTTACCCCCCGGGTGGAATTGAAGAGTCGCATAGTGTCAGGTATTTATAGGTCTGCACCCTCTGCACACAGTCACCTCTGATGAACAGGGTCCATGAGGGGCCTGTTCCTCTTAAAATCCACCACCAGCTCCTTGGTTTTGCTGGTATTCACTTGTAGGTGGTCATAGTCGCACCATTTAACAAAGTCCTTGATTAGGTTCCTATACTCCTCCTCCTGCCCACTCCTGATGCAGCCTACGACAGCAGTGTCGTCAGCGAACTTTTGCACGTGGCAGGACTCCGAGTTGTATTGGAAGTCCGATGTATATAGGCTGAACAGGACCGGAGAAAGTACAGTCCCCTGCGGCGCTCCTGTGTTGCTGACCACAATGTCAGACCTGCAGTTCCCGAGACGCACATACTGTGGTCTTTCCAAGTGCGAGAGGGATCGGTGTAGCTTGTAGATGATGGCATCCTTCGCTCCCACCTTCTCCTGGTATGTGAACTGCAGAGGGTCGAGTGCGTGGCGGACCTGTGGCCTCAGGTGGTGAAGCAGCAACCTCTCCATGGTCTTCATCACATGCGATGTCAGAGCGACAGGCCGTAAGTCACTAGGATGTGATACCTTTGGGACTGGGGTGATGCAAGATGTTTTCCAAAGACTCGGGACTCTCCCCTGTTCCAGGCTCAGGTTGAAGATGCGCTGTAGAGGACTCCCCAGCTCCAACTCACAGGCCTTCAGCAGTCGTGGCGATACTCCATTTGGACCCGCTGCTTTGCTGGCACGAAGACTCCTCAGCTCTCTGCTTACCTGGGCTGCTGTAATTGTGGGTGGGGGGAAACTCTCTCCTTTGCTGGTATCAGCATAAGGATAGGTGGAGGGTGCAGTACTCTGAGGTGAGAATGGGTTAGGGTGGTCAAACCTGTTAAAGAAGTTGTTCATCTGGTTTGCTCTCTCCAAGTCTCTCTCGATGGTGGCACCCCACTTCGAGCTGCAGCCAGTGATGATCTTCATCCCATCCCACACTTCCTTCATGCTGTTATTCTGCAACTTATGCTCCAGCTTTCTTCTGTACTGCTCCTTCGCCTCCATGAGCTGGACTTGGAGTTCCTTCTGCACGCGCTTGAGCTCATGCTGATCACCGCCTTTAAAAGCCCTTTTCTTCTGGTTCAAAAGGCCCTTGATGTCACTTGTAATCCATGGCTTGTTGTCAGCATAGCAGCGTACTGTTCTTACTGGAACTACAATGTCCATACAGAAGTTAATTTAATCAGTAGTGCAGTCAACAACCCCCTCAATGTTCTCACTATAAGATCCCTGCAGGATATCCCAGTCCGTAGTTCCAAAGCAGTCTTTTTCAGAGCCTGCTCTGCCTCAGGGGACCACTTCCTGAATGAGTGTGTGGTTGTAGGTAGCTCCCTCACTCTTGGTTTGTAGTGAGGCTGAAGCAGAACCAGGTTATGATCTGCTTTCTCAAGCACAGGCAGCGGGGTACGCTGTATGCGTCTTTAACGTTTGCATGCAGTAGGTCAATAGTCCTATTTCCCCAGGTGTTACAATCCACATACTGTGCGAAGGCAGGTAATGTTTTGTCCAGCGTCATATGGTTAAAGTCTCCAGCGATTAGCACAAGTGCCTCGGGGTGCTGTGTTTGTAATTTAGCCACATCGGGAATGGATGATGTCACCCGCTATCTCCACGTCCGCCCGAGGAGGGATGTAAACAATAACAACAATGACGTGTCCAAACTCTCTGGGCAAGTAATAGGTACGCAAACTGCAGCAAATGGAGATTTACATGTCCAGAGTTGCACCATCTTGTATTGACATAGAGTGCGAGTCCTCCTCCTTTCTGCTTCCCACAGGTACTTGCATCTTTGTCTGCTCTAACTGTGCTAAACCCGGGTAGCTCCACTTTTGCATCTGGGATGTTAGTTGTTAGCCACGTTTCACTAAAACACAATAAACTGCATTCTCTGTAGGTCCTGACATTTTTCACCAGCGCAGCCAGTTCGTCGATCTTATTTGGTTAGTGAGTTCACATTTCCCAGGATCACAGAAGGCACCGAAGGTTTGTAGTACCACATTCTTGTTAGACGCTTGGCTTTTATCTTAGTGCCGGCTCTGCTTGCACGATACCGTCTTCTTACCTCGTCAGGTAAATAGGGAACCACACCGGTGCGGGCATTTGTTCTCAGCGCTTGAAGTTGACTACTTGAATAAATGAGTCTCGGCGTGTAAAAATCCATGTCCAAGTAGTAAAAAGTAAAAAAGTGTCCAGGGAACGAGTCCACATAAAAGAAAGTGGTAGGAGTGAATAGTGAAATAGAGAAAAATAGAGAAAAAGGGTAGAAGACAAAGTCATACACGGAGCTGCTGGAATGGCTGCCACTCACGGCGGCGCCTGAGTCACATAACAATTAGGGTTAAGGTCAAGGCTTCTGTGCAGATCACTGGAGTTCCTCCACAGCAAACTCATCAAACTATGTTGTAATGGGCCTAGCTTTGTGCACAGATAGACAGTCATGCTGCAAGAGAAAAAGGCCTTTCCCAATCTGTTGCCACAAAGTTAAAAGCACACAATTGTCTAAAATGACTTTATATATTGTAGCTTTAACTTCAGTACCATTGGAAAAAAGGGGCCTTGCTCAATCCCCCAAAAATATCCCCTTCTCCAAACTTCCAATAGACATTATGCAGTCCAGAAGATAGCATTCTCCAAACCCTGATTGGACCACCACACTGCCAGGTAGGCATGATTCATTACCCCAGAGGACATGTTTTCTCTGCTCCAGAGTTCTATGGTAGCATGCCTTACACTACTGCCAATGCTTACAGTTGTGCAAAATCATCTTCAGCTTGTGTGCAGCTTGTCGTCCATTGAAACCCCTTTTATGAAGATTCCAATGAGCAGTTCTTGTGCTGATGATGCTTCCAAAGGCAATTTGAAACTCTATTTGAATGATGCAATAGAGGATAGGTGATTTTTATGTTGTGTGTCCTTCAGTACTCATTTGCCCAGGTCCATGAGTTTACATGGTCTACAACTTTGTGGCTGAGCTGTTTTTGCTCCTAGACATTTCAACTTCACAATAATAGCACTTGCAGTTTACCAGGGAAGATCTAACAATGCAGAAATTTTATGTACTGACTTGTGGCAAATGCGGCCATCCTATTGCAATACCACATTTAAGGTCACTGAGCTCTTCAGTACGACCCTTTCTACTGCCAGTGTTTGTCAATGGAGATTACACATCTACATGCTTGATTCTATGTAGCTATTAATAATGGATGCAGCTGAAACACCCGATCAAAATAATTTTGAGAGGTGTCCACATACTTTTGTCCATATTGTGTAACTATCTGTTGTGGCGGACAGCCGGAGCCTTACTCAGCTGGGACGCCCTGACAATGAAAGAACCAGGGAAGAGACCTTTTTCAGACGTTTTCTCCCCTAGACCAATAGAGGGCAGCAGGACCACCACCATGGGGCGCCTGGACAATTACTGGGCCCTGTTTGGCAGCACTTCCTTCACATTAGGAAGTGATGCCGGAAGAAGGTCGTTGGACACATGGAGTACTTCTGGGTGTCCTATAAAAGGTGCCAGTCGCCACTATTCAACAGCCATAGTCGGGTGGAAGTAGGACAAAGCCTGTATGAAGGATTGGAGGCAAAAGGACTGTGCTGTATTTGTTGGCTTTTTATGTATTGTGCTGAGAAGTGGGGAGCAATAAAGGAATAAAACATGTGTTGTGTGCTAATCTTGTGTCCTGCCTATCTGTGTCAGGTTAGGGTGACTGTACATATCCGGGGCTTCACACTATGTAACATTAAACAAAATTAGCACTGACATAGAAATTTTAATTGGCTGGTAAGCTAATATAATAAAACATGAACATAACTATCAAAAACGTAGAAATATTTATTTGAGAACACAAAAATAAAAAGGGTAAGATTAATTATTCTGTTTCAGTAAATTTCGGAATATGCTGAAATTGATATAAATAAATACTGTGTAATGTTAAGACTTCCAGTTAATATGTTTTGTAGCTGCATTTTCCCAAAGTTTCTAAAATTCTGCAGCTCCAACTCAAAAAAAATAAATGGGATTCAGCAAAGGCCTGACGCGCAGAAATGATTCCACAGACAAAATATCTTCCGTTTTAAAAGTTTAGTTAAGTTTTAAAGTAAAACAGTTCACACAAAAAAGAAAATTAAAATAGCAAAAAAAAAAGGAAACAATTATAATAAGAAAAATGTAGTTCTAAGGTTAATCTTGTTTCAACTTAAATCGTTATTAATTACTTATAATTTCTGAACCATTTCAAAACATTTCTGAACCATTTCAAAGCATTTCTGAACCATTTCAAAGCGGTCAGAAAACTGTATGCTTATCCCATTTCTAACTGAAAATGGGTCTTTCAAGTCCCTGTTTACTGGGACCTGTTCTAAACACAACTAAACCTAATACATTGTTTCTCAATTATAGCAAGAAGATTCTATTTCTTACTAACTTATAGGGGGAAAAAGACTTTACCATTATCTATGACTATAGAAGAAATTATATTCTATTCAAATAAAGCAAACATTAATATGAGTTTAACTCAAAACTTTAAGTTTCTAAAATTGGCTCTTACATGTTTGTTACATCATTACACAAGATGTTATTTTTGAGCTCAAGCATATCTCAGATTTTACATTAAGCACCTTGATTGTGTGAAGCCAAGATTCCCCCTGGAAAGGAGACTGAAGAAGGTACACAGAGAGTTAATGTTTTGTTGGGAAAAAAGCTATCAGATTATAAAAATACTGAACGGTTTCACACTTTTTCCTTAACGATTTTATGTTTCTGCATTTATACATTATAGAGTGATCTGATAAAAGTACAAACAAAAATAAGAAACTCAAGCCCATCAAAAATGTTCCTAAACTGCGATAGCACAAAAGTATTAATACCCTAAAAAGTATATAACATAAAGCTTTAATTTTAACTGTATTTAAAAGTAGACATTGTCATTACTTTTTTTTAATTTATTTATTAATTTTATTGTAATCATTCCATACAATATAGATTAATTCATAACAAAAAAGAATTAAAGACAAATCAAACCCCGCCCTTGAGAAGGAGAGCTTAGTCAAAGGAGAATTGCTTAGGGCTTTTTAATAGGGCAAAAATAAACAAAAGAAAGGAAGGAATATATATAGGTAAATGAAAAAAAAAAAAAAAAATGGAGAAGGGAAATAAAGCGGTAATAATTATTTCTCTTATTCTAAAATATTATTGATTAGATCCTGCCAGGTTTTGAAAAAATTCTGTACACATCCTCTAACTGAGAATTTGATTTTTTCCAATTTCAAATAATATAAAACATCGGTTTCCCACTGACTTATCAGAGGAGAGTTAGGATTCTTCCAATTTAACAAAATAAGTCTAATATATTGATTAAGAGATCTTTTTCCCAATGTCCTCTTGGGTCTTTGAAAGGTAGGGACTCTAATAAGACTTTGCATAATGCGGAAATGGTGTTTAATTCCTCGAATCTGAGCCGTATTTTTTCCAGCATGGTGGAGGGTACGAGGTGGGGAAAATCGGGCAGTTTCTGTTTAACAAAGTTTCTAATTTGAAGATAATGCAAGAAATGTGTAGCTGGGAGGTTGAATTTGGAACGTAATTGTTCAAAAGATGAAAATATGTTGTCTATATAAAGATCTCTGAGCATTTTAATCCCAAATCTTATCCAGGTATTAAAAACTGGATATGTTTGCAAGGGTTGAAAGAGGTGGTTCTCTTGCAGAGGTGCCACGAATAAAAGATTTTCCATCTTAAAATGCTTTCTAAGTTGGTTCCATATTCTGAGTGAGTCAAGCACAATTGGGTTATTAGTATATTTGCAACAACTTGCATTTTTTGGAGCGCAGAGCAGGGAATATAAAGAAGTACTACAGGATTTTACTTCTATTGCGAACCAAGCCTGTGTATGTTCGTTTTTTTGTGTCCAGGATTTTATGGCTTGTATGTTTGCTGCCCAGTAATAAAACTGAAAATTAGGTAAAGCCATGCCACCTTCTGCCTGAGGTCTTTGTAGGGTCGCTCTTCGGATATGTGGGTGTTTTGAGTTCCAAATGAATGATGTTGTTGTTGAATCTAATTACTTAAAAAATGATTTATTGATATATATTGGAATGTTTTGAAATAAAAAAAGAAATTTAGGAAGGATATTCATCTAAACAGCGTTAATTCTTCCGGCTAGAATGAGATGAAGGGTTGACCATCTATGCAAGTCTTGCTTAATTTTTTCCATACAGACAGCAAAATTTGTTGATAAAGAGCTTTATGTTTACTTGTGATGTTTACCCCAAGATATTTAAACTGATCTGCTATGGCAAAAGGTAGGGTGTCCAATCTAATATTATATGCTTGTGAATTCACTGGAAAGAGTATACTTTATTCAGATTAATTCTGAGACCAGATATCTTTTGAAATTCTGTGAGTGCTGTTAAAACTGCAGGCACAGTATTTTCTGGGTCTGATATATATAAAATCATATCATCTGCATATAGAGAAATTTTCTGTTCCAGTCCTTTTCTGATAATCCCCTTTATCTGATAAGAGTTTTGACAGTGAACCGCCAGTGGTTCAATGGCGATTGCAAACAGCAGTGGTGACAAGGGACATCCTTGTCTGGTGCCACGTTCTAGCTTAAAGTAGTCTGAATAAATGTTGTTAATACAAACTGAAGCTTCTGGATTGGTATACAGTAGTTTGATCCATGCACAAATATTTGGGCCAAACCCAAATTTCTCCAGTGCAGTGACAAGGTAGTTCCATTCAATCATATCAAATGCTTTTTCTGCATCTAATGATAGTAATATCTCTGGGGTGTTTGATTTTGCTGGTGAATATATAACATTAAACAGGCGTCGGAGATTGGAAGATAGGTGTCAGCCTTTAATAAATCCAGTTTGATCCTGTGATATTACTGAGGGCAGCACTTTCTCCATCCTTCTAGCTAGAATTTTTGAGAGTATCTTAACATCATTATTCAGGAGTGAGATTGGTCTATATGATGCACATTGTAAGACATTGTCATTACTATAACATTATAAGGCATTTTCTCTGAGAAACACAATATGACCAAATGCTTTCATCACACAATACTTGCATTTAATATGGTCATGCCTATGGTAATCACTGCATACTTTCAGTCTTGTTACCTAAAGAAAGTTCAACTTTCTGATAGATGTCTATGCCACGAGTATCAGCTAAAGCTATGGATCTTTAATCTAATAGAACATTTGAAAATATTGTCCTTATTAGGTTTAAAACAATGTATTGCTTGTACATTTGTACTGCTGCATTTCTATTCTATGAATATGCCTTTTTTGGCTACATGGCAGACATTTTGTTTTGATTGAATTTAGTGAGATTACTTTGATCTGAAAATTAAAAAAAGCATTTGGCATAAAAGAAAGAGTGAAAATAAGAGTCTTTAAAATGCCATTTTGCACAACAGTGTCTGTAATTTTTAGATTCGGACATTTTTTTATTCAGAACCAGAAACTGCCATTGTAGTTGGAATAAATTTCCACCACCAATTAGAAGGTGAAAACTTTTTTCTTTTTTATATCTGGTCTTCACTTATTTGTTCGTTTTTTCATTGCTCCTTCTTTACTCTTTCCTAATTCTCTTGAGGCATCTTTTTATTTATTTTATCTTTTCTTTTTAATAATAATAATAATTCTTTTGTGATCATTTTAAATTTCTCAATATGTAGAATCAACATTTTGAGTGAAGAATAGAAAAGTTATGCTTATGTAACCAGCCTTCACTGAATGCACTGTACTTCTGCGCACTGGCCTTGAAGCCAGTTAACATCCGAAGCTTCTGTGTTGTCAAGTCAAGCCAACTCAATTTTATTTATAGAGCACATTTAAAAACAACAGAAGTTGTCCAAAGTGCTGTACAGTGTAAAAACATAAAATAATGTAATTGAACAAAATGTATGTGTGTACAGAAAATAGGACAGAATGATGAAACTTGTTTGTGGTTTGCGTACGTGACAAGAAGTATGTATACTTTCTGGAAGTTTTCTTTTGATGATGTGTGTGACAAGAAAATATACCTTTAGGGTAATGACTTTACAAAATTGGAAAAGTACAATGAGTCAGGACGCTATTTTTATTTCTTACGTGGTCAACGATCAGGAGATTAGAAAGGTATAAAAGAGCAAGGACATCTGCGCTCGAGGCAGATGAAGTGCGGTGTCCTAGGACTGTGTTTCTCTGACATTTTACCTTTGCCTGGTATGTATCAATAAAAGGTTTTGACTAATTTTAATTTTCTTCTCTGTCTTCAGTCACAAAAGTGTCCACAGTTTTTTGGCGCCCGGACGTGGGGCAAGAGACGGCCGGTCGACTCCTCCAGCGAGACCATTTCAGTGATCCGTCTTACCAGCGGACTGCCGTCAACTTGAGATCTCCGGCAGCAGAGCATGCAGCTCCGGCAAAAGTTAGGACTGCCCTGTCCTGAAACAGTTCTTGCGTGAGGAGTCCCTGGTCTCCTCTTTGCTACATCCACAGTGACTGAACGGATTTCCAGACAGAGCTTGCACACTTCCAGGCTGGGGTAAGCACCGGGGGATTTCCGAACATTTTTTATTTTCTAAATAACGGGAGGGCGAGTTTCCTGTTGACCGTCTAGTCATACTCATATCTCAACGGGTTGCTTAAGGTGATGGAGACTTGACCCAAGCAGTTTGACGCATACGAAAGGTCTGACGAAAGGATACTGGCCTCACCCATATCCTAGACTCGGCTGGACGTATTGATGTAGTATTCTGCTGAACCGAATCGGACACGAAGTCACCTGAGCTGGAATCCGGGGATGTGAGCGGACAGGCTAACGGGACGAGTAACGGGGTGGTATGGAAATATAAACCGAAAAGAGCACAGATTGCAAGATTGCTGTTAGGACGGAATGATATGTAGCGCTATGGAAGATATGTAGCGCTATGGAAAATAAATAAATCTACATACGGAATAAGCAACAATACCGTGTTCTCCTGGGAACTGGGACAGGACCGATAGTTAGGTGTCTCCCCTTGGGACTAAAGAAGGGAACAGTAAGGGAATAGTGAGTGGCACACTTAATACCTCGCTGATTCATACGTACAAGGGATTAGGCGAATCAGTATATAGTTGGAAAATTAAATACAGACTATGTAGCGCTATGGAAGATATGTAGCGCTATGGAAAAATAGTTGGAAAATTAAATACAGAACCCGGGAGAGCAAGGGGACATAATGGGAACTTATAACAGTAAGCCTGTTAATCGCCGCACAGGGGGATCAAAATCATTAGTGCTGGAAGGATTATTTTCGGAGGATCAACAGACGCCCCGTAAAAATGGGTCTCCTAGGAAATTTATAGAAAAGAAGACAGGTTTAGATTTCAAGAAGGCATGTAAGAAATGGAATAGACAGAGTGGTGGGCGTTGGCCGATAGAGGGGACAGGAGATGTAAGTGAAATACAGGAAACTAGGAAGATCCTGTGTAGGAATAAGCAGGGTTGTTATAATAGTGGACCGTATCGAATGGATATGTTCGATAGATGGGAATTAGTAATAAAAGACAGAAATTTAGAAGCAGTACAGAAACAGAATGAATTGTTGCGGGCAAATGAGGGAAAGGCTAAAAAGGAGAAAGAGGAATTACTAATTACATTACAAAAAGTTCAGATAGGCACTGAACCACAGGCAGATGGGAGGAAAAGGAAGAATAATCCAAATAAAGACCCCCCTTTATCCTATTATTTTTTCCCCTCCTCAGTACCAACCTCAGGCACCTCCATTTTCCCCTCCTCTATCCCCCATTCCGACTGCCCCCCCTGCACTACATCTAGCAGCCCCTGATGACCCACCCTGTACTAGACAAACCCCCGTCTCCAAATGCACTCGAAGTCACAAACCAGCTCCAACTTTTTTCTCTTCTGATCCTTCACCTTCACTTACTTGCCCTTTAATAGAAGTTCCCAATCCCCATTATAACCCTGCCCATCCAGCTGGACCCCAAAATCCCACAACAGTTATGATAAATCGGAATTGGGACATCCAAGAACTAAAAGATGTCGTGAATGCACTTCCAGATCCAAAGGAAGTAGGAGGACTAAAATTTGTTGAACAACTTGATCAGTTAGATAGCATGTATAAGCCTAATGCTGCTGAATGGACCCAGGTACTTCGTCGAAAGCTTGGGACCACATGGGCCACTGTTAGCAGGGGTGTCCGCAATGACGTTCCATGGGTATGGAACCCAGCTTTAACTCGAGGACAGGGGATAGGTGGAGAAGGCGAATTTAACCCACAATGGAGGCGTTGAGACAAAATATTGCAGAAAAATATAAAAAAGGAACGGACTGGTCCCTTATTTCTGCTGCAAAACAAAAGAGAGACGAAACGGTTGATGAATGGGCACATAGGATTCAAGACCTTATGGCTAATCACTCGGGCTTGGGAAATGTTGATGACCGCACCCGAGCTGCAGTTTCACCTTTTGTTTCCGGTTTGCGCCTTGATATACAAAACAAGGTCCGCACTTCCTGTATTGAGTGGGAAAGTGCCACGTTTGATGAAGTCAAACGACATGCTGAACATGCTGAAAAACAAACTAAGCAGAAGGAATCGGACTCTCATGCCAAATTATTGGCAGCACAGATGAACTATTATACCAGGAATACTCCTGACCAAGGTCGAGGATATGGCTTTAGAGGAAGGGGATGAGGACGAGGAAGAGGACGAGGTGGTTTTAGAGCTCCTCCTGTTGACCACAATAAGAATCCTTTTATTCCCTCTCCCTTAAATTCCAATGCTAATTCCTTCTCTTGCTACACCTGTGGTGAAACTGGACATTTTCGTCGGGAGTGCCCTCACAGACAGCAACAGCCCCCACCTCCCCTTATTCCACCTGTTTTTTCTGACACCCCTGACCAACAATACTGGCCATAGGAAAACGCTGGGACCTCCAGCCACTCTTTTCAACTACCTTTGCTCACCCATAATTCAGAGACTGATCCTTTATTGACATTGTTCGTTGATGGCACTGAGACTGTTTTCTTAATCGACACTGGTGCCACTCGCTCGCTGGCAAAGGTCCCTGCCTCGAACGAAACTGTTACTGTGCTTACTGCTTCTGGACAACCTCACCTTCTTCAAGTATCAAAACCTCTTCAAGTCCAGTCACGTCCTGGCGGACATACCTTACTGCATCGTTCAAATTACCCCTTACCCCAACCCACTTTTGCAGCATGGACTTTAGATATTTCCCCACACACCATTCTCCTCAAAGCCCTACACTCTTTTTCCCCTTGTCTTTTTCCCAATTTACAGGCCCCTGACATTTTACACTGTACTGCCCAATACTTCCCTATAGAGGTAGACACCACCTGGCTACAATCTTTCCTTACTTCTGGTACTTGCCCCGAAACCCTTCACATCTCCTGTGTTTTTATTTCATCCACAAAGGCAGCTGCTTCTGTTCATCTTACATGCTCACAGCACATATATTATCTTGGCGGCACAGTGCCTCATATTTCCTTAGCAAAATCACGCACTGTTAAATGGGGGAAATAGGACCATGGGTAGAAAAATGCCTTGAAAGAACAGACTGGTTACAAGTTACTCCAGGTATTTTTGATACTCCTGACCATTTAATAACTAAAGTAGTGTTTCAAAGGATAGCCCATTGTGAGCCTCTGGTGATCCACCCGAAATCCTCCTTCCGCCCGCACCGTGCCCAATATCCTTTGTCTCCCGAAGCAGAGGCTGGCATCTCCGCCGTACATTCCGATCTCGTCAAACGCGGTACCGCCGTTAGACATGGACCGTCATGCCTCAGGGATACAGAGAAGCCCTTTGTGTTTATGGACAAGCTCTTGCCCAAAATTTAGAAGGCTTTTAGCCGGAAATAGGTAGTACATTGATACAGTATGTAGATGGAAATAATATGTAGCGCTACGGAAGAAAATTGTACAATAGATACCCAGAAATTGTTGCTGTTTTTGGGGGACAATGGCCATAAAGTTTCTAAGGTTAAGCTGCAGCTAATCAAAACAACTGTAAAATATCTAGGTCATGACATTACGTATGGAACAAGAGCTCTCTCTAGCGATCGCATTACAGCCACTACAGACAGTGGGTTCTAAATTTTACTGAAAGAGCACAGCCGTTGCAACAATTGGCTAATACTCCTGGCATCCTCCTTTCTGGCCAGATCCAATGGAATGAACTGGCTGAGAAGGCTCTCTGTACCCTCAAAACTGCTCTTCTATCTGCGCCCGCGCTAGGTTTGCCTGATCATTCTCGTCCATTCACTTTGTTCGTGGACGAAAAGCAGGGATTTATGAATGCAGTACTGACGCAACAACATGGAGATAAACAAAGACCGGTGACTTATTTTTCTAAAAAACTGGATCCAGTGGCCGCAGCACTTCCTCCGTGTCTTCGTGCTGTGGCTGTAACAACAGAAGCTGTATTAGCAAGCACGGATGTAGTTCTCATGAGCCCCCTAACAGTTAAAGTGCCTCACGCTGTACATTCTATCCTAGTACAAGCCAAAACTTCACATCTCAACTAGTTACGCAGTGGTCCAAGGGGACCGCCTGCTGGAAGCAAATCGAATTTCATCAAGCTTAAGTGCACAAGCAGCTGAACTCGTAGCACTCACTCGAGCATGTCAGCTGTCCGAAGGGAAGATCGTAACAATTTATACGGATTCCAGGTATGCTTTTGGAACCTGACATGATCATGGAGCATTATGGAAACTAAGGGATTTAAGACCAGTACTGGCAAACCCATCCAACATCAGAAATTGATCGAATCCCTTTTAGAAGCCATAACCAAACCATCGAAGCTAGCGATTGTTATGGCACTCATTTTGTGAAAATAATAGCTCACACAGGAAAACAGGATCCTGTTAGCAAAGGAAATGAATTAGCTGACCACTTTGCTAAAGAGGCTGCATATAATAACACACCAATTTCTTTATTCCAACAGAGAAATGACCAGGACCCTGATAATCAAATTATTTCTTTACAGAGTGCAGCCACGGATATCGAAAGGAGAAAATGGTCCAAAGAAGGGTCCCTCTCTGATGGAGTCTGGACTCATAAACACACTAACAAACCTTTTCTCCCAAAAGCCTCTTTCCCAGGAATGGCAAAAATCGCCCATGGCCTCGATCACGCAGGAAGAGATGCCATGGTTCGAGATGTTGAAAAAACATTGGGAAGCTGTAGGTTTCTCTACATATGCAGAGCAATTTTGCAGACGCTGTGCAATATGTCAAAAGTTTAATGTGGGAAAAGGTACCCAGGTAAGTCCCGCCGTTACCCCTAATCCAATGGGTCCGTTTGAAACACCTCCAAATGGATTTCATTGAACTAACCCCGTCTAAAGGGTACCGATATTGTCTTGTGATTGTCGATGTGTTCTCCCGATGGGTAGAGGCTTTCCCTTCAAAACATAACGATGCCAAAACAGTAGCTAAAGCACTAATTAAAGAGACTATTCCAAGATGGGTATCCCTCAAAAGTTACAAACAGACAATGGCACTTTAAAAGCTAAACTCGCAAAAATTTTGTGAACAAACTAATTTATCATGGCCGGATGCACTACCCTTAGCTTTAATGGGACTAAGGGGACGGACACACCGACAACTGGGACTAGCGCCGTTTGAGATTCTGACCGGACGTCCCATGCCGTTGGCATGGTTGTAGGAAATGTGAATTTGCATACTGTGGACAATGATCTTCTCTCTAGTCTTGCAGGTTTACGAACCTCGTTGAAGGAAATCCACCAGCAGGTTAATCAAGCCTGGAGGACCAGCCCCTTTTCCGAGGATTTACCAATTCCCTTGGGCACCTGGATCCTGGTTCGAGATACTCGAAGGAAACACTGGCATCAGCCTAGGTGGAGAGGATCATTCCAAATTCTTCTACCCACACCACACGCCGTGAAAATTGAAGGACTGCCTGTCTGGATTCACGCCTCACATTGCAAGAGATGGCACCCTTGATTGCTGTGCTACTATGCTTTTCTTTTCCCTTGTCTACTGCCCTGGTCACCTTGACTTTCCCGTTAGGAATTACCACATCAGTGCAGTTTGATTTCTGCTCTATTATCAACTGTGGGACTGGTCGACAAGCCCAGTGGACCGGGTCTGACAAATACGTGTGTATGAGGGGAAGTAACTGCGACAACTGGCAATGGGTTTTTGCTAACACTGGAACTGAGGACTGGGGTTATCAACCTTTTGAGGCCCAAAAATACGGTTTGAAAAATCGGTTTTCTATCATAAAAGGACATGCCTCTCATGAATGTGCTGACAACCATTGTAACCCCTTGATCATTACTTTGAAGAACCCCTCTTTACATGACTCAGGAATATATGTATTAGGGGCATATGTATCTGGAACAGACCCTTTAGGGAGATTTCTAATTAAGATTGACAATCCTGTTACTAACACCCCTCATTCTCTTGCACACACACCCATCTCCCCAACTTTTGGTTCAGACTTTTCTCCTGTTAAGATTATGAATATTTCTACCCTTTCATCCACTTTTTCAGTAGAAACTGGTTATGGGGATCAGAATAGATGGTTGCAGTGGGTTCTCTATTCAGCTAAGCAAGTTAATCGTTCTCATTGTTATGCGTGCGCTGCAGCCCGTCCCCATTTAGCTACAGTCCCTTTCCCATTATCTAACATTTCTGACCCCGTGGGGTTGCCCTGCCTTCTGTACTTATTCACTACTTCCAAGAAACCCCTCTCTGGTTCAAAGTGTTCTAATCTATCTATTCTTTTTCCCCCCACCCGTCACATGGATACCCCTATGTTTCAAACTCACGAAGGAAATTATACATGTTTCAAACCTTATGGAACGACATGGGTAGGAGAATTACCATTTTCTTTCTGTTCTCAAACTTTTCAGGTTAACTTTTCTCTGAACACCGTTCTGTCTTCCTTTCTTCTCTCCCAAACCACTCCTAGATCAGATATTTGGTGGATGTGCTGTAGGTCCAAATTATTTGCCACCCTTCCCCCTAACTGGTCTGGTACCTGTGCTCCAATCCAATTAGTTATGCCTTTTAGACTTCTATCCTTACCTCCCTCTCACTCCCCATATTATTCCACACCTCCTTTTTATTTCCGACATACCCGCTCCCTTTTCCATATGCCTACTAATATCTCCTTACATGGCCCTGGAGTATACATAGATGCTATTGGAGTCCCTAGGGGTGTCCCAGACAGATTTAAAGCTAGGGATCAAGTTGCTGCCGGTTTTGAATCTATCATACCCCAAATTACTATTAATAAGAATGTAGACTGGATTAATTACCTTTATTATAACCAACAACGTTTCCTTAACTTCACCAAAGACGCTATTGAAGGCATACATGAACAGCTTGATCGTACTTCTCTGATGACTTGGCAAAATCGTCTAGCCTTGGACATGTTACTTGCGGAAAAGGGAGGTGTCTGTGCTATGTTTGGTGATGCTTGTTGTACATATATTCCAAATAATACCGCGCCAGATGGATCAATAACTCGTGCATTGGCAGGCCTCACTGCTCTCTCTAAAGAACTTTCCACTAATTCTGGCATTACAAATCCCTGGGATCAGTGGTTTGCATCCACCTTCGGATCCTGGGGACAATGGATAAGATCTGTTTTCATTTCTTTGGTTGTGGCATTTTGCCTCCTCCTCCTGTTTGGTTGTTGTATTATCCCTTTGTTTCGCTATATAATATCTAAGTACTTTACCGCCTCTATGGAAAGGGCATATATGCTACATGAGGAGCGCATGTCTCGTATAGCTTCTTCCAATTTCTCCTCCCCATCCCCTTTTTCCCCCCCTTCCCCTTCATCAACCATTTCAAGATAGAATTATATTGCCCACATCATTTTGTTCAAAAAGGGAGGAGTGTAAAAACATAAAATAATGTAATTGAACAAAATGTATGTGTGTACAGAAAATAGGACAGAATGATGAAACTTGTTTGTGGTTTGCGTACGTGACAAGAAGTATGTATACTTTCTGGAAGTTTTCTTTTGATGATGTGTGTGACAAGAAAATATACCTTTAGGGTAATGACTTTACAAAATTGGAAAAGTACAATGAGTCAGGACGCTATTTTTATTTCTTACGTGGTCAACGATCAGGAGATTAGAAAGGTATAAAAGAGCAAGGACATCTGCGCTCGAGGCAGATGAAGTGCGGTGTCCTAGGACTGTGTTTCTCTGACATTTTACCTTTGCCTGGTATGTATCAATAAAAGGTTTTGACTAATTTTAATTTTCTTCTCTGTCTTCAGTCACAAAAGTGTCCACAACAGCTTCCATAAATACACCAAATACATGCAGTATATTCAGTATATATAAAAACCACCATGAAGGAGTAATGCAACCATAATGAATTCCTGTATCTGTTGATGTTTATTAACAGGCTGAAGTGAAATGTTGAAACAGAAAAAATGACTGTCCCAATACAAATACAATAGACCCCCGCAAAGTCGCGGTTCAGGGTTCGCAGACTCAGTCATTCGCGGATTTTTTCTTGGAACCTAACTATTAATTGCTAGCGGAAAGCGCAAATATCCTCCGCAATTTTTTATGGCTTTTTTCGTGGCAATACTGTACTGTAGAGAGAACAAGAAGCAACCGCTGAGGGAAACGCAGTTTGGGATGGTGAAAGCAGCCAATCGGAGAGCGTTATTATATGATATTATATTAAGTACAAAATCTGATCTGTGTCTTCTCACTGAAACCTGGCTTAGTAAATGTGACACTGTTCCCCTAGCTGAGACGTCACCAGATGGATACACATTCCTTTATAAGTCTAGTGATTCTGGTCGAGGAGGAGGCCTTGGAATAATTCATTGTAACAAAATGCAAATCACTTCTAAAAATGTAGGCAACTTTACATCCTTTGAGGCATTCATTTTAAATATTACAACAGATTCCAACACAATTATAGTGCTAGTCTACAGACCACCAGGGCCATATTCATTGTTCATGACTGAATTTAGCAACCTTCTATCTAATTTGGCTAGAAATTATGATCACGTTGTACTGATGGGGGATTTTAATGTGCACATCGATGTGGAAACGGACAGTTTTAGCAAATGTTTTACTTATTTGTTAAATTCAGTAGGATTTTGTCATATTGTCAAAGGTCCAACTCATAATCATAACCACACATTAGATTTAATTATAACTTACAAAGTTGAAATTCAAAATTTAAATATTACTCCATTAAATGAAGTTATTTCCGATCACTACTTAATTACATTTGATTTAGTCCTGCCCTTGCCAACACACTCCCAGATTAAAACAAAGACAGTGTGACATCTATAGATTGTAATTCTGCTTCAAAATTTATAGATACTTTGAGTAAGTCGAGTGTAATTGTGGAAAACCATTTAGATCAGTTATGACGCTGATCATAACAATATTTTATCATCATTTAACTCAGTTGGAATCCCAATTAATTTTACTGAATCAGCCTGCAATCTAGGAGTTATCTTTGACTCTAGCATGACATTTAAAGCGCATATTGCAAAGTTGTCCAAAACATGTTTCTTCCATCTAAAAAATGTTAGGAAATTAAGGCGCTTTCTAAATAAACAGGATTCTGAGAAATTAATTCATGCATTTATCTCTAGTAGGATTGACTATTGCAATGGGGTTTTCACTAGATGTTCAAACTGTTCTCTATACAGCCTCCAGTTAATCCAAATGCGGCTGCAAGAATTATTACAAGAACAAGAAAATACGAAAACATAACTCCAGTTCTTAAATCCTTACACTGGCTCCCGGTTAAGTTTAGGGCAATTTTCAAAATCCTCCTTTTAACATATAAAGCATTAAATGGCCAAGGTCTGGCTTAGTTGTCTGAACTTATCATGACTTACAACTTAAAGAGCGCACATTAAGATCCCAAGATGCCAGTCTGCTTATGGTTCCAAGGATTAATAAAATAACAATGGAAGGTCGAGCTTTTAGTTACAGGTCCCCTAAACTGTGGAATGGTCTGCCTGCTACTATAAGGGATGCCCCTTTGGTCTCAGCTTTTAAATCCCGGCTGAAGACTCACTACTTCAGTTTAGCATATCCTGACTAGAGCTGCTGATTAACTGTACATACTGCATCTCTGTTAGTCATTAACTCTAAAACATAAGTAACATGATAGTTAGAATTGGATACTAACCCTCACCTTTTCTGTTTCTCTTCTCGGTACTCAAATGTGGCACTTGGTGCCACGGCCCACCTGCCAAGTTGTTTTGCCTGCCTAAGGTAAAGTCATCCCGGATGGAGGATCGCAGGAATCGTGGGAAAGAGGGGTCCTTTCATCGGATTGGCTGGCCTAGCACTGTTTCACCCGTGGAATGGCCAAATGGGGGGAGGCAGCTTGATGGATGAGGTCTTCAGGACTCTAAAAATATCCAAATCTTATATGATATCATCTACTGTTAAATTCTGCTCTGTACTTCTAAAATTTTTATTTATTTATTTTTTACTTCTAAAAAAACTTTTTATTTTATACTGTATTGAGGATTTGTTCTGTTCTGTGTATTGTATTGTATTGACCCCCTTCTTTTGACACCCACTGCATGCCCAACCTACCTGGAAAGGGGTCTCTCTTTGAACTGCCTTTCCCAAGGTTTTTTTTTCCTACAAGGTTTTTTTTTGGGAGTTTTTCCTTGTCTTCTTAGAGAGTCAAGGCTGGGGGGCTGTCAAGAGGCAGGGCCTGTTAAAGCCCATTGCGGCACTTCCTGTGTGATTTTGGGCTATACAAAAATAAACTGTATTGTATTGTATTATTTAGACACCTCAAAGTTTGGGATTTTTTCTTCACTTTTATTAATAAGAGATGTAGCATATCAAAATTAAGTAAATAATATTTTTTATTAATTGAATTAAACAAATTAATTACATGAATTACATTAAAATAATTCAAAATTAAACCTGTTAAGAAAAATTAAAACAGTTAAAAACTCAGCAATGGGTTAATAAAGAGTATGGCCACCAGGGATCCCCAAACCCGACATAGACACACACCAGGCACAAGTTCAGCAATACACACATTTTATTTTTCCGCTTGCTGAAACCCTTTCATTTATTCTTCAGCTGCACAGCACAGTACACAAGCACCAAGCACAGTGAAGCAGAACGAATAGGACTTTCCTTTCTTTTCTTTTCTTTTCTTCTTCTTCTTCTTCTTCTTCTTCTTCTTCTTCTTCTTCTTCTTCTTCTTCTTCTTCTTCTTCTTCTTCTTCTCTCTGCCTCCGGTAAGCTTCGCCTTCCTCCTCTCAACTCTGGCTCCCTGAATGAAGGCAAGCAGCTCCTTTTATGCTGCACCTGAGAGTACTCCAGGTGTGACTCGTTAGCAAGGTCCGGAAGCACTCCCAGTTGTGATGGAAGCCTGACAAAGTTGGGCTCTATAACTCCCCCTGGGAGCCCCTACAAAAGCCAAAAGTGCTCTACCAAACTCCAGCTCTCATGAAGCCCCATGGGAATCCAAGGGGCCATTGCAATCCAGGGGGGCTACCATTTAGCCCTCTGGGAGAGGTAAAGCCCCATGCAAATTCTCTCCCCCAGTCCTTCCAGCATATAGGCATTCAGGCCAAGTAATTGTTCTGAAAGTGGCAAATAAAAGTTTATAAATGTCTTTCATTTGTTTAAACACTACTGGTTAAAATTTCATTAAGCCCACTGTTTTTGAAAGTCATCAGAGCAATGAGTGCAAAAAACATGTCTAACTCTTCGAGTTAAGGCTTTTCAACAGTAAGCTCTTTTTTAACTCTGCCTCAAGCATGTCATTCATTTCTTCTTTTGCAAACATGGGTTAAATATTCATGTAGCTCATTTGTTCCCATGTTTTCTCACTTCCAATATTTTTTTTTTGAATTCTCCTTTATGTTTTATTTTTAAGTGCAATAGCATTAGAAATTATTTGATGCTTATCACAATATCCAAGGCTTGGCTTTTTTTCTGCTTTTCCTTTTACCCTTTGCATGTTTTTTTTAAATTTCTCGTTGCAATTTCCAATTTTCCTCGGTCTATTTTAGACTTTACAAAGTGGCTCTATAGTTGCTTATCTGGGCTGATCTAGACCATTTATTCAGTCTTGAAGTCAGTTTCAGGCTGTGGCCTCTTTTGTCATGATCATATGGCTTGCAAAAGAGAACAAAACAATGATATACTGTAGATTTGCAGTGACACTGTGACTCTGTATATTGTAAAGGCAAATAATAAAAGCAGCTTTTCAACAAAAGAACATCCTTCAGGATGTGAGTCTTAGATTAGATTTTCTGTTAAATGTCAGTCAGGCAGAAAGAGGTGGGTCTAGGTGGATGGGTACCGGAAATAATGTCAGAGATGGTGAAGTTGTCAATCATGCAGTCTGTATTATGGGAGGAGGGGAAGAGGCATTAGAATACAGCGCAATTAATTACTACCACCAAAGCTTTTAAGCTGTCCCCAAGATGCATGTGTATGACAGGCACTAGTGGTTGATCATTTCATTGTCTTGCCTTTCTGTTTTTATGGAGCTGTGGTTTCATTGCACAATAAAAATACACTTGTAATTTCAAAAGAGGAACAAATTCATCCTCCATGGTACCATGTGGGTGACGTAATGACTGAATAGATGTATGCATAGAGTTACTGTTGACCATTTACCCAAACATGTATGGTAGGAGATGTTATAGGCATCTGTTGGTTTAGCTAGATTTCAGGGCTTAGTGGGGTTTAGGCTACAGGGGATGACAAAAAGGTATTAAATCTTTGTGGCCTAAAACTTGGAAGAACACCACTCTCACAGTAGCTGCATTTATACCAAGTTACCAAAGTTCTTCAGTTAGGTTTTCTTCATAGGACAGTACTGGCAATAGCAAGATGTGTGTTCAAATAATTCCACACACCAAATATCTTCGTTTTAAAAGTTTTAGTGAAATTTCAAAGCAAATCAGTTCATATACAAATAGAAAAAAAATTGATATTAAAGAAAAGTTCTGGTTTAAAGAAAGTTCTGTTTAAGGCTTATTTATCTTGTTTAAATTCTCTAAGTTTGGTTATAAAGTCGAACTTTAAGCACATTAAGCATGGCCAGAAAACTATATGCCATCTCCTTTTTGCAAACATATCTAACAGTCCATGCTAGCGGTAATACTATTTCCTAACTGCCTTAATTAACACTCAGTTTTACAGATAATGTGATTTCACATTAACTTAGAGGAGGTAGAAGACTATACCATATTCTAAGAGAATTCTAAGAGAGAGTTTTGGTAAGAAACTGGCATTCTATTATTGAAATTAAGCAAACACTTACTTTCTAAGATTGGTTCTTACATTTCTGGCCCCTACTTGTTTATGTAAGATCAGAGACAGTTACTATATTTCATTTCAAAAAGTGCTACAAACTATTCTTATACTCTAAATATTGTTTTCAAATAGCTAGCAAATAACTGCAAACAAACATTTAAAAAATTCTTATTTCAGCTGTTGGCTGTTTCTTATAGCAGAAACAGTTTATTCACAGGTCTATCTAGTGTACTGGATTTGGTCTGCACAAAAACTCTTCTAACTGTACCTTTGGCATCTGGCATGGTTTTGGTGACTCATCCCATTACCCAAGAGTTGCAGGGTACAGAATTGTCAGCTATTAAAACAATGTTTACTGGTTCAAAATTTCTTCTTGGTGTTGGCCATTGTTGATGTTCTTCAAGTATTGGCAGATATTCTTTAGATAATCTTTTCCAAAATAAATCAGCCATGTATTGGACTTGCTCTCAGCGTCTTTGAGTATACTGGTTATTTTTAGAAAAGAGTCCAGGAGGCATGTTGGGCTGTGTCTTTAGTAACAGTAAGTGATTGGGTGTGAGTGCCTCCAAATCATTTGGGTCATTAGATGTGTTTGTGAGGAGTCTGTTATTGATGATTGGTTCAACTTCACACATTACTATTTCAAGACTTTCATCATCTAATGTTTGCTGGTTAAGTATTAAGTTTAAAATCTATCTTATGTTTCTGATTTGTCATTCCTATACATCACCTTGGTGAGAGGCAGATGGTGAATTGAAAATCCATTTTATTTCTTTTTTCATCATGGAATTGCAAATTGTAAATACAAAGACTATCTGTCAATTGACAGACCTTTGTCACTTAATGCCATAATAGAAATAAATATTATTTTATGGCATTTTATGTTTTTAAATATATATATATCTATACTAATAAAAGGCAAAGCCCTCACTGACTCACTGACTGACTGACTGACTCATCACTAATTCTCCAACTTCCCGTGTAGCTGGAAGGCTGAAATTTGGCAGGCTCATTCCTTACAGCTTACTTACAAAAGTTAGGCAGGTTTCATTTCGAAATTCTACGCATAATGGTCATAACTGGAACCTGTTTTTTGTCCATATACTCTAATGGAGGAGGCGGAGTCACGTATCACGTCATCACGTATTACGCCTCCTACGTAATCACGTGAACTGAAAACAAGGAAGAGATTTACAGCACGAGTCAAACGCGGGAACGAAGGTAAATTACGTTAATTGTTGAGTGTCTTTTAATACTGTGTAATTGTTGAGTGTCTTTTAATACTGTGTAAGCATACATATTAACACGTGCAATTAAACGTGTGCATTTACGGGGTGATTTCTCAGGCTTAAAAGCTCGCCTTTTATTAAAAAGGTAAATGCAAACTGTTTTCATTCTGAAGGGCACAAACCACGTTAGATTTCAGCCGTTAAACGCGCAAAAATGTCGGTACACCAGATAAATAAGCGCAACATATTATCAGTTGTATTGTATGCTTACAATACATATAGAAATGTGTTAATCGTTAACTAATATTATGGGATGGTGTTTTTCGACTCGCGCCTTGATTTAAACGATTGCATGTCTTGGTGGGTTTGCGTAGCTTATTGTCAATATCTTTACACCTCTTTTTAAGGCTTAATTTAAAAAGGTTTTCTTTTCTTCTTAATTAAAATTTAAAAGCAATACTTCACCGCTACGAAGCCCCTCTAGCGCTGACATCCGAGGTTCAATTACCGTAAGCGAGTGCAGTGAGTCTGTACGCCTGATGAGCCAAGAATAAGGGGGAAACACGTGTCGCGTACTCTTTGCATTATTTGACAGTAAACTATTTTCAACCATTCTATGATCTGCTTCTCACAACTGAAGGCACCGTGGCTGATGTTACCTGACTTGCTGGCCAACCATAAGCGTTACCTGGTAGGTAACCACCCACTCACTTCACTCCCTTACGGGAATCGAACCTCGGACGTCAGCTCTAGAGGCGAAGCCCCTAAAATTGCGCCACGGCGTGTGGTTCGTTTATTTGACAGCATGTAGATCAGGGTAATTACATTCACGGCATTCGTAGTCTGATTCACAATCTGATTGTATGGGTGGTTACCTACCAGATAACGCTTATGGTTGGCCAGCAAGTCAGCTCGAAGTGGTCACTCGAGTGAAGGCAGCTTCACAAAAAAACAGATCCTTAACAAACTGTTATTGGTGAATTTTCCCTCAATTTAAAAAGGTTTTCTTTTCTTCTTAATAAAAATTTAAAAGCAGTACTTCGCCGGTGCGAAGCGCGTGGATTTGAGCGACTGACACATACAGACGTATTCATGAGTGCAGGTACTTCAGAAAGAAAGCACCGTGTAAACCTAAAGTTTAAATTAAGTTCATAGACCTACAAAAGGTTGCCATTGATTTGAGGCAAGATTGCTTTTCTCCTGTACAACTATACGTTGCATTCTCAAGAGTGTGCTTGCACGGCTTGGTCATATTACAACCGGAGTGCTGAACTGACAACGTGGTATACAAACAGAACTATAACAATCATAATAAACGAACAAAAAAAAAAGCGAAGAACCCTTGGATTTAATAAAAAGGCTCCTTCCTTGACGAAGCAAGGAAAAAGGAAGACCTTATATGGTGTTCGTTTATAAAACAGCGGAAAAGCTTTGTTAAGGCTGCTTCACAAAAAAACAGATCCTTAACAAATTGTTATTGGGATATTTTCCCTCAATTTAAAAAGCTTTTCTTCTTAATAAAAATTTAAAAGCAGTACTTTGCGGGGATTTAGATATAGATATACATATATATATAGATCTATATATATATATATATATATATATATATATATATATATATATATATATATATATATATATATATATACTGTATATAGAAATATATATATATATATAGATATATATATATAGATGGATATAGATATATATATATATAGATGTATATAGAGATATAGATATATATAGATATAGATATATAGATATACATATATAGATATAAATATAGATAAATATAGATATATATAGATATATATATATATATATATATATATATGTATGTATGTCTATATATATATATATATATATATGTAAGCTTATAAGTACTGCCTTACTTCTCTTTAAGAAAGGAAGATGTAATGATACTTGATTTAAACGATTCCATGTCTTGGTGGGTTTGCGTAGCTTATTGTCAATATCTTAACACCTGTTTTTAAGACTTATTGACTGAAACGGGCTTTCATGAAAAAAGTTCAGGGCTTTGGTACAGGGTACACCCTCCACAAGTTAAGGAAGTAAAAATAAAAGTATATATTTCTGTTTTATTTAAACCTTTTAAGTTCGTATGCATAGCCCCATTTGGCTGTTTTAGTTTTTTTTTTCTTTCTTCAGTAATATTTAATCTCCTTAAAGAAAAAGAACATATGCATTTTACTTTTTTTGTATCTCTTTAGTAATATTTTAGTGTAAAAGGATAACCAGTATTTAAACCTTTTATGTTACTTTATAAATTTATTTTACACAATGTTGAAAAATTAATAAGAAAGCTACATATTTTGGCAGCTGCTGCTTTAATTTTCAATGAAATGGAAAAAGCTCTCCAAGAGAAAACGTCAATGAAGAAGAAACAGTTTACACTATCTAAAAAGGAGAAACCCTCATTTATAAAGGTTTGCTGCAGATGACTTAACTGAAAATAAATTAATAGTTCCTATGTGTATAATACATATTTATCTATTTTACTTATGCCTTTATTCAAGCAACTTGCAACATCTGAGGTACAATTTGTTACATTACTTTTGTTTTTTGCAGCACAGGCAGGTGAAGTGACTTCCTCAGGGTCACACAGTGGTGTCAGTACCAGGATTTGAACTGACAAGCTCCGGGTTTGCTGAAATATTACTGAAGAAAGAAAAAAAATGAAAACAGGCAAATAGGGCTATGCATACAGATGTCCATCCATCCATTATCCAACCCGCTATATATCCTAAATACAGGAGCCAATCCCTACCAACACAGGGCACAAGGCAGGAAACAAACCCCGGGCAATGTGCCAGCCCACCGCAGGGCGCACACATCCACACACACCCACACACCACGGACAATTTAGAATCGCCAATGCACCTAACCTGCATGTCTTTGGACTGTGGGAGGAAACCGGAGTACCCGGAGGACACCCAGACAGACACAGGGAGAACATTCAAACTCCACGCAGGGAAGCGAACCCGGGTCTCCTAACTGGCACCTTTCACTGCGCCACCATGCCGCCCGCATACAAACTTAAAAGGTTTAAATAAAAAAGAAATATATACCTTTATTTTTACTTCCTTAACTTGTGGAGGGTGTATCCTGTAGCAAAGCCCTAAGTTTTTTCATGAAAGCCCCTTTCAGTCAATAAGCCTTAAAAACAGGTGTAAAGCTAAACTTGCAGCACCACTATTCAATTACACTTGCCTAACGCCTCTCCTAAGGGGACATACTGTGGCATCTGGGCATCAGTCAAAGCACCAATCACAGGCCCGATTAGAAAGCGGGAAGCTGTGATTTGTCGTCTCCCTCCCATGTAACAATCACAGCCCGTATTACAACGCACTATGTATGTATGTATATATGAAGAGGATGGATGGATGTATATGTGTGTGTTTATGTATATGTGTATATGTATGTGTATATATATGTTGATATGTGTATATATATATATATATATAGGTGGATTGGCGATTCTAAATTGGCCCTAGTGTGTGCTTGGTGTGTGGGTGTGTTTGTGTGTGTCCTGCGGTGGGTTGGCACCCTGCCCAGGATTGTTTCCTGCCTTGTGCCCTGTGTTGGCTGGGATTGGCTCCAGCAGACCCCCGTGACCCTGTGTTCGGATTCAGCGGGTTGGAAAATGGATGGATATATATATATATGTATATATATGTATATGTAGATATGTGTATATATGTATATATGTATATGTATATATATATGTTTACATAACCTCTTTAACACACTACTTCTCCGATGCGAAGCGCAGGTATTTTGCTATATATATATATATATATGTGAATGTATGTATGTATGTATATATGTATGTCTTTATTTATATATACAGTGGAACCTCTAGATACGAGTTTAATTCGTTCCAGCACTGAGCTTGTATAGCGAATTTCTCGTATCTAGAACAAACTTCCTCATTGAAAATAATGGAAATCCAGTTAATCCGTTCCGCACCCCAAATATATTAACATAAAAATCAATTTTCCTAACAAATAACACTGATAAATTATATATACTGTAGTCTACCTTTAATAAATAACACCGGTAAATAATATAACTGATTATTAAAAGAATCAAAACAGGTGTCCAAAGTCCAGTAGAGCATTCAATAAATCTTTAAATAAATCCTTAAAACAGTTGTGAAGTGGAGGTTTAAAATACACAAGAATAACAATCCTTTAACACGAGGTTAAAACGTCAAAAGGATGCAGTCTTTAAAAAACAGATGACAATCCCCGGTGCTTCTTCTCTGTTAGCGTCTCATCTGCGGGCTCTGCAACAGGCGAGACACTCTTAATTCGGCTGACCTTCTCTACACCGTCCTGCTTCAGCTGTTTGGCTCGCCTGTTCAGCTACACGCGAGCCTTCACTCGCTCGCTCTCCCACACCGACTTCCTCCTACTACTGCTGCTGCTGCTGGCTGCCTGCCTGCCTGCCTGCCACCTCCGTTCTCTCTCCTCTCTTTTCTTTTACTTCTTCTCCCCCTTAACCGGCTCACGCTTCTCTATATATGCGGGGAGGACATGGCAGCTGCAGCCCATCAGCCACAGGAACAATCATGGATGTGGGCAGTTTCCCACCTGTGCACTTAAGTGAGAAACGCAGACACCGCAGATCGCGGCTCGCAACTGCTACCACGCCCCCCTCGCTAAGCCGCGAGCTATTCCCACAGCCTGGCTCGTGGCTCGTTAAGCGAGCCAATGCTCGTATTTAGATCTGAATTTTTCGCTCATACTTTCCTCGTATTTTGAATTTCTCGTATACAGAGGTGATCGTATCTCGAGGTTCCACTGTATATATATGTGCATATGTATATATATGTGTGTATATACTGTATATGTAGATATGTATATATTTATATGTATATATATGTAAATGTGTAAATTTGTATATGTATATATATGTATATGTGGATGTGTATATGTATGTATATATATGTATATGTAGATATGTGTATATGTAGATATGTATATATATGTATATGTATATATATGGGGGCAGCACGGTGGCACAGTGGGTAGCGCTGCTGCCTCGCAGTTGGGAGACCTGGGGACCCAGGTTCACTTCCCGGGTCCTCCCTGCGTGGAGTTTGCATGTTCTCCCCGTGTCTGCATGGGTTTCCTCCGGGCGCTCCGGTTTCCTCCCACAGTCCAAAGACATGCAGGTTAGGTGGATTGGCGATTCTAAATTGGCCCTAGTGTGTGCTTGGTGTTTGTGTGTGTCCTGCGGTGGGTTGGCACCCTGCCCAGGATTGTTTCCTGCCCTGTGTTGGCTGGGATTGGCTCCAGCAGACCCCCGTGACCCTGTGTTCAGATTCAGCGGGTTGGATAATGGATGGATGGATGGATGTATATATATGTTTACATAACCTCTTTAACACACTACTTCTCCGCTGCGAAGCGCGGGTATTTTGCTAGTATATATATATATATATATATATATATATATATATATATATATATATTTTAATATAGCAAATGATTATTTCAAGGTTTTTGGTTGGTACCCATTGCTGCTGTAATTTTTACCCTGTTTTTACATTTTTTTTTTTGTTGTTTTTTTTTTTAAAGTATGGATACACTTCTAACTTCAATTCCAGGTCTGTGTACCTTTGGTAGATATAACTTAATGTGCTTTTCATCTCTCTAATCGAGATCATAGATCTTTGCCCAATCCCTCACACATATTATTGAACCAACTTCATGGTTTTTAGAGTTCTGGACTTGATTTCAAACCTTTGCTTTTCTCTTGTTTTGAGCAATTCTAAAGTTTACTTTTTCCAAATTTTAACTGAATATTACTTTTATAAGCTATTAAGAATTTTACAGTACAGTGAATTAGTTGTATATGTTTTATGTTGAAAAGGCTTAATAGCCACTATATATATATTTGTATTGTCAATTGGTTTTTATATTTGAATTTTATTTTCAGTTTTTGTTGACAAGTAAAAAATAACAAGTAAAATAAGTAAAATAAGAACATATACAGTATTTTAACACAATAATGTGACAATTAAACATGAGATTGAATGACAGCATAAAGAAAACAGAAAGTGACACCGTATCATTAAAAAAAAAATACCATCAAAAAATTGATTTGCATGATAACATCAGATTTGCATGGCTATAAGCATACAAAAAAAATGAAAGATAACTAACAAATAACTGCAAATTATTAGAAATGTATTGATCCAGAATAGAGCTGATCCATATTTTGGATTACAGAACCATAGAGGAACTGAGTTGTGTTTTGAATCAACTATTGGTATGGAAAGGCAACGTTCCACACATGATGTGAAGCAGATAGTAGATGACACTTAGTATGCTGTTTATATGTTCTGTGTGAGAGAGATTCAAAGGCTTAGCTAGCCAGGAAAGGGTGGTAATGACAAGCAGGCTTTGCTGTAAGAAGTTAGCGTTATGTGATCAGTATTTTCCTGTCAAAAAATGGCACTAGACTGGCCTGCAACAAAAAGGTGAATTGAGTGTGACAGGATGACCTAAGTTTGTTGTGGCATTTCCAAGTTACCATGACCCAAGTGTAGTAGGAGATAGTGTACAACATCATATTACTCTGTGTTATGTTTGTGTGCACAATCAGAATTATGAATGCAGAGATCCTCACCGAAACTGACCTGATGCCATTATAGCTGCTCACATCTGACACCAACCCTGATATGGTCAGCAGTCATGTGCAGTCAATGGCTGATGTCATTATGTGGACATCTTGAATGGAGTTAAATTTTAACTCAGAGGTTGTTATTTGCTGATTCAAGGAAGGCTGGAAAAAGAATGGTATTGTGGAATGTTTAAAGCAATAAAGGGATCTACTGAACCCACTGTGGTTTTCTCTATGTTCTTCTAGATCTTTCTACCAAATCCTTATGACTATCTAAAAGCAATCACAAACAATATATTTTCCTTTTAGACAAGCTTAAAAACTGACAATATACAGATAAGGTGGATATGAATTAGATCAAGTCATAATCAGAGGATAAAGCAAAAATTAAAACCAGGAAGATACTAAGAAACAATTAGCAGAAAAAACAAATCATAATCAGGAGAGAGACATGTTAAATTCTGAAGTTCATGAAAGATATCAGGCCTTCTTAAAAAAGGAAGCAACCATAATCTTAATCAGGAAATTACCTGCATTAAAATGATAATTCTAAATTGCTTTATTATGTAAATTGAATGGTACTGGAGTGTTCAAGGACCAATGGCTGCTGCCCATGGACAAAAACAGGTAGGAAAAAAACAGAGTAGCTCATGCTAGCAGTAGGTAATAGACAAAGAGCTGCACAGAAAAAAATATGAACAAAGATTGCAGCCATCTGAGATGCGAACTGACAGGGTGCACATAGTGGCTACGGGGTTGTTATGTTCAATTCTACATAGACAAACAAAACAAATGAGCCATTACCAGCTGTTTGGTCGAGTCTATAGTTTCTTGCTGCCTTTTTGGTCGTGCATGGCTGTGACCATTGCATTCAATGGAAATGGGTTGCGTATGGTTTGCGACAGGACTTGCGATGAGTTACCATGGGCAGCTTAAATAATTGACATTGCTCCACTCTGACTGTCAGCAGTGATTCTACTAGGGGTACCCCTGCCACCCTTATGACTGTTGCCAGCCCACGATCTGATGGTAGCCATTGACTAAGTTCCAAAGACACTAAGAAGGGCAAGATTGGGTCCATGAGAAAAAAAAGTTTAAGAACTACTGGTCTAGTCAGAGTTAACTGATGAGAACTGGTTGGCACAACAGTCAGCTGGACAGGTTCTGCCCACCAAAATAGTGCACAAAAGAATAAAGCAGCTACCCTTGCAAAAAGACACCACACAAGCAGGAGTGTAGAAAGAAAACAAAACAATGATTTCAATTCTAGGAACATCAACACAGGCCCTTCTCAATGAAAATCCAAAAACTCAAATACAAAATTCTTTTATTTTACAGAAGTGCAGTTTGTCAGGGTTGAGCAATGGGTTTATCCCTGGTTCAAGTGTGATTTTTTTTTTGTATTTAATATTCGCCTTGCATTTTAAATATTACCTGGTAGTTTGTTTATTTGAATATATTTTTGTTTTCATTACTTCTACATTTTGTTTACAGAATATATTGTTTGTTAATTATTTTGCACTTAATGTATTTATTAGTTTTATGTATATTTATCCATATCACCTAATGCTACAGCTGGAGAATTGACCCAGCAGTATTTAAAACAAAGCAACATTTACTATTGCTGATTCAGAATTAAGGTTTTAGTTCTGCTTTGAATGTGCTGATGTTGAACCCATGGTCTTGTCTGAAGGTCCTGTCTCTGGTTACTGAGTTTTGAACTTGATTCCTTTTTTATGTAATATTTCAGCTAGGGTGTGTTCCCTGCTATCTGTTTGTTTCTTTTTTATGCTGTCTTGGTTATTTTTAAAGTGTATTTCATATTGTCATTTGCATCAGAGTGTCACCTTCCATGTTCTTCACAGGTAAGTAATTCTACTTCAAGCATAGAGGTGGCATTGCCTCCACTAACAATCTTGTCTTCTCTTTTTTAAAGGCTGCCTAGTAAGGACAACTAACTCCATCCCTAATGTTCACTGAGGTATAAACTTAAGACCTCCCTGAAAAAAGATGTCTCTTAAGGCTTAAACACTAAAGGAATGGAGCTCCACTCACAGACCAAAAAAGCCATATACAAAGAAGCCCTGAATACCTGATTGCTGAGGGACTACCTTGTTTTTTATGTTATTGTTGAACGCCATTGCATATTGTTTTATTTTTACATTTTCGACAAGTAAATGGGGACTGTCGTCTTGGTACCCAAAACTGCTGCAATCGTACCAGCCTGTTATTCCTCAGATAACCAAAGGTGGTGTGGTTGGCAAAATGGCAGAACAGATTTAATTAGCCAAGTTGGTGCACCAGCTCGCTGACCAAATCAACTAGTTTCAGCAAGCTGAGTTGCTCGATACAGAGGCTTGACATGAGACAGTGAATGTTCACCATCCCGGCAGGGGTCAAGGAACTACTCATCCCAATGCACCCTCGGAACAAAGTTGAAACTTTTTTACTTTTACTTTTTTGAGAACAGGGTGAATGGGTGCGCCTGCTTGGTCCTTTATCAACTGGCAAGACGTAGAGGGAGTATTATGACCTGGAGAAGAAGGCAGCAGCTGACTACAGTACCCTGAAGAGGGAGATCCTGGTCCGTTATGGCTTGACTCCAGTGTGCCAAGCTTAGAAGTGCAGGGAGTGGTGTTTCAAACCAGAGCGACCAGCGATGGAGAGTACTTTCTCCACCAAGTGAGGAGACAACCATGGGCAGACATTGAAGAACTTGTGGCCACCATCAAGTAGCACAGATCCGCCAGCCATATAGAGCAGCCAGAAGAGCAGAGAAAGACTCTGATCGGCATGCTCCCAGTGTCCTGAGACCAGTGCTAGAGAAGCAGAGACCCCCACTCGGAGACGATCTACTGCTGTCATATGCAATTATCCCTGAGTGGATGACCTCATTGAGTGCGGATGGGACCCAAGATAAAGGTACTGTTGTGCGGTAGCTCCTACCCTTCTCACACTGCCTTTTACAGGCAAGGCCCGAGTTAATGGACACACAGTCTATCCCCTATAGTGACTCCAGCAGTAACACTTCAGTTATTGTAGGAAGATATGTCCTGTTGCAACACTTTGATTGTCAACAAGCTGCCAGTCTCACCTCTATACATAGTGAAACCCAGCTATACCCCACTGTGCTTTGCTGGATTCTTGTACAAGAGCATTTAAGGAGGTAACGGGTGATGGTCATACTAGCTCCACCATTTGCACTAATCCTGGACCAAGACTAGACGCACAGCTAAGAGGAGGAACTTAACTATGGATGGTGATAAACCATCCAAAGAAGACACCCCACTATTCAAAAGAGTAGGTAAGGGCGTGGCCACCCAGTGAAATGGCCATTGTGGGAGAGGGGGCCACAAACCAACCACTGGTGTCATCTCTGGACCCACCCCCTGATCCAGCAATGTCTGTGGGAACCATGCCTGACACTTTGGTAAACCTGTAACAGAGGTTTTAATCCATGCCCCTTAACCTCCATGTCCTTTAACCTCCTTAGCATTGCATTTTATTCCAAAAAAACATGTAAAAAAGCATTGCATTTTTTGGTATGAAAAATTACATTTTTATTAAATCTCAAATGTATAATAATGATACAAATAATAATAGAAATGATGAATAAAAATAATAATATGAAATGAACAATAATAACAAAAATAATAATAAAAGTAATAATAATACTACTAATGATGCCAAAGCAGTATATAATCTCAAAATGAGTCCTTTGTGTATTAAATTTTAAAGCACGGTGAAATACAAAATCCAACATCACAGTCGGGACAATAATAGCATGTTTTTCTGGGGATTTTCTTTCCAGATTTATCAGTTTTTGAACAGCACACTACACAGGTACGGGTTGGATTCTGTTTTTTTCTGTTAGAGGTGCATAATCAATAAAATGTCTACCAATAACATGCTCTGGATTCTCCTGCGATGTGCTGGGTGGACCGCATCTCTTTAGCGGTAGTGAGGAGGGTTGGATGTGCGGCTTTGATTTGTTCTACAAACTGGCATGTAAAGCTTACATGAGATATAGTTTTGCCAGCTTTTTGTTTGTATAACACAAATGCAGTCCAAATGCACTGTTCCACTTGATGACGAAATATCTTTTTGTAGTATTTCTTTTGTTGCCTCCACATAGCGGGATTTGATCCACACGATCTATACCGCCTATCGTTCTATTGTAGTCGAGCACAGCACAAGGCTTCATAACCAGCTTGTTGCCTTTTGCCTGTTAAGTTACTGTAGCTGCATTATGTACAGTGCTAAGAAGACAAACATCTTTCTTGTCCCCCCCTTTCAAAGGAAGTACTTTACCCTTTTGCCAAGCTACTAGTGCACCTCGCTGTTATTTAGCTTTGCCAAAATCTTCAGGCAAGCCATGCCGGTTAGGACACACTGTTACATTTGCGTCAGTCTTTCTTTGCAGCGCGATGTCAAATAGCTGCAAATTACATGGTAACCTTGGTCCAACAGAGCATCTATCAAAGTCGGCACCGATGACGTAGTAACGCCGCACTGATTGTATTTTGGATCAAACATTGTCCCTTTCCCTGTGTACAAAACTGAATTCCAAATTTATCCCATTTTAGATTCACAAAGCTCATTCTGGTGCAGAATGTAAATGCTCTGAAATTTTACTACAATTGCCTGGTATATCTCCCAAATTTTCTTCATTTTAGGTGCTGGATGGGTATTTTCATTAAAGTCTTCATTGTTGGTAAAGTGCAGGTATTTCATAATTAGTGAAAACCATCACTCAGACATAATTTCTCCAAAGAATGGCAGCGCCAACAGTACTTTTACATCCCGAGTGATTCTCGATTCTAACGCTTACACAAGACGTATCTGTACAGGTGCCTGAGTGACACTCAGGACTAATGCTATTGGCATGGTTTACGTAGCCTAAGTAACGCTTGGGTCTAACGCTAAGGTGGTTAAACGTACGCAATGGAATGATGATTCCCTCAAGTTTGCAAGGAATGTAGTCACTGTGGTAGATGGTCACTTGACCAGTGGTTCCATACCAGCAAGTTCTCATTTTGTACTCAATCGAGGTCTGTTCTACCAGGAGACGGAAGCACAGGGCAATCTGTGACTTCGCTCAAGTCCATCTATTGGGAACTCACCTGGGGTCTGATAAAACTCTAGAGAGAATCATTGCTCATTTCTACTGGCAGGGGTTGCATGAAGAGGTGCATCATTTTTGTACATCCTAACCGAAATACCCTGGGGGGATCACCTCTTGTTCTCTTCACACTGATTGACATCCTGTTCGAGTGGATTAAGATTGTCAGTCAGCACACTCGAACCATTGGCACGGGAACATAAATGCATTATTGTCTTGATGGATTATGCCACCCTGTATCCAGAGGCATACCCCTATGGGTGGTGAATATGAAAGATATTGCCCAGGAACTGGTAGGGGTGCTCTCGTGAGTTGGTACCCCTAATGAAGTCCTAACAGTACCAAGGACTCCTTTTACATCTAGCACCTTAAGGGAGGTTACCAGACTGTTCCTTGTCACCCATCTGAAGACTTCTGTGTATCACCCTCAGACAAACGGTTTGGTAGAGAGATTCAATCAAACTTTCAAACAGATGTTGAGAAAGGGTTCCATTTGAGCTCCTATAAGAAGATGACTGCTCGATCTGTTTCAGGAGGGATGGGAGGAGGAAACAACGTGGCACCCACCTTCGAAAATTTGGCCCCGGACACAGGGGTATTGTCTTGGTCCACACGTCCCATTCAAAACTGTGGTATGGAACCCTGATTGCAAAGCCACATTCAGTTACCTGTAAACAGCCCTTATGTAATCTTCCATTCTAATGTCTCCTAAATTTTCTCTCTCTTTCCTCCTTCAGACTGATGCTTTGGACACCAGCCACGGCGGTGTAATGAGCCAAGTCGCTGAACACCCCATCATGTACTTCAGCCAGAAACTATTGAACCAGAAGACGAGGTATGTAGCGACAGAAAGCTCCCGCTATTAAATGGGCCATCACTGAGCTCCGGTATTACCTCCTAGGTTGCAAGTTTACCCTGGTCACCAACCATGCACCACTCCAGTGGTTATGTGCCCACAAGGATTCCAACCCAAGAGCAACTCATTGATGTATCAGTCTACAACCTTAGGCTTACACAGAGTTCCCTATACAGCAATGCTGATGCTCCCTCCTGGGCCCATAACCTTATGGCTTGGTCTGTTCGCCCCTGTGGGGCTCAGCTAAGGTGGGACGTGTCCACTAGATGACAACAGAATATTGTCCTGAGAGTTATTCAGGCTTAACATTGTAAATGGATCTTTACACATCACCTGAGTTGGACTCAGGCTTAAGTATATTTTCATAGAAATCCAAGCACAAGTCATGCTTGGAGTTAATGCTTCCACCTCCATCTGGCCACCTAATTCTGTGTATGTTGTTGTCTCTATTAAGCTACCGAATACAAGATATACTGTTACTGCTATAACTTTTATGCTGCCTACATCAACATTTGCTACCATTTCTTTTGAGCTATTGCCTCAATTATGTGCTGCTGAGTTTCTAGACAAACTGATTCCCATTAATTAATAATTAATTAATTGCATTTATATAGAGCTTTTCTAACTTACTCAAAATGCTTTGCAGAGGCAGTGAAGAACCACTTTAACCCCCACCACTGCAGAGCATCGACCTGGATAATGTAATAGCAACCATTCTTGTGCCATTACACATTAGCATTTAGGTGTTTAGGGATGGGAAGGATAGCCAATAAGGGAAAGGGGATAATTAGGGGACCAGAATGACAAGGCTGTGGTGGCAAATTTAGCCAGGACATTGGGAATAACCACTACTATTTTCAAAAGATTCCCAGGGATCTGTTATGATTACAGAGATTCAAAAGCATTTCAAAGGACAGTGGCAATTTTTACAGCACAGCTTTCCCATCATTGCACTGGGGCACTGGAAACCACACACAAACCACAGTGTCATTTTTTTTTCTTCCAGCAGCAAACCAAGATTTTTATAGATAGTCTTCCTGCCAAATATTGCTCAGGCCCAAACATGCTTACCTTCAGGAGGATTAGCATGGTGGTATGATTCCTGCACATTTTGCCAGCATTGTTGAACTTTTTTCACTATCAATGTCTGTTTTTGTCTGTCCTATTCAGGTTCTTGCTTTTGCCACCCTACCTGAGCCTCTGGCATTTGCCTTTACTACACACCTTGGGCCTCTAGCTTCTGTCACTGTGCCTTAGTCTCCAGATGCTGCTTTTACCTCCAAATTTGACATCAGGATAAATTGGTTCTGTAAGCTTTGAGTTGTTGCTGTTACCCAAGTTCCCATGAGGGGCTGACTCTGCATTGCTGTTGCAGTGTACATAACCTTGGGGAGGCACTATTGTGTCTTCCACCCCAACCCCAAGATGGAGAGCTAGCATTGTGCTGCAGAATACCCTGAGATGACCTTTCTGCCAGAGTGCCTTTGAAATTTCTTTTCCTCTAGAGTGCCTTTTCCAGCAGGGGGTGCTAGCTCCCTGGTTGGAATAAGTTATTTGTAATTGCAGTGTCTTAAGTAACCTGAACTTACATAGATATAATATAAAAAGGCGATACCCCTCCCTTAGTGATACGGTGATAAGAAATCACATACGAGAAATAGCTTTCTTTAATGACGATTTACGCGGCATAACAGAAGAGGAAGCCAATGACAAGACATTTCACCGAAGTGGGAGCTCGATGTATACAGTCAGCCATTTCCGTCGCTGCGCTGGAAGGATTTTCAGGATCGGATGACATTATCTCCCATCTGTCCATCGGCTTCAAAGGTGTGCCAGGCAATGTTCCAAGGTTTTATACCCTTTGTTCATGTGCAGGCCCCCTCTTAGGTAAATCATGCCATTCCAAACAAGGAAAAAAAGATCCAATGTCATGCTGACTCTGTCACACAGAAATAGTACAATGCCCATTTTCGTAGTTGTCCCTTTCATTTCTTCTAATGCTTGCCTAGCAGTGTTAAATGATGAGTCCCGGTGTGCTAAATCTGTCCTTGTGTTAGCTGTACATGTGAGAAGAAGCAGATTTATAAAATATTTTTTGTACAGAGCACGGTGAAATATTAAACATATAAACTTGTGCCCCAATGTTCAAGACATCAATCAATTCAGCAGACGAGCCTCTTAGTTTGTATTTTTGCAGACCAGTCTTCCCAGCCAAGAAGTGGTCTTTCTGCTGTCTTATACATTCCAGTCAGATAGTGTTCTTCTCATCTAGTCATGCCTCATCAAGCCTGAAAAATGAAAGCCTCCTGACCTTGTCATTACAACTGGAGAGTAGTTTTGTCAATTCATCTTCCTCATTTGAAAATGAACTGATTCTAGTTTTGAGGCATTTGCTTCCATCCATCCATCCATCCATTGTCTCCCGCTTATCTGAGGTCGGGTCGCGGGGGCAGCAGCTTGAGCAGAGATGCCCAGACTACCCTCTCCCCGGCCACTTCTTCTAGCTCTTCCGGGAGAATCCCAAGGCATTCCCAGGCCAGTCGAGAGACATAGTCCCTCCAGCGTGTCCTGGGTCTTCCCCGGGGCCTCCTCCCGGTTAGACGTGCCCGGAACACCTCACCAGGGAGGCGTCCAGGAGGCATCCTGATCAGATGCCCGAGCCACCTCATCTGACTCCTCTCGATGCGGAGGAGCAGCGGCTCTACACTGAGCCCCTCCCGGATGACTGAGCTTCTCACCCTATCTTTAAGGGAAAGCCCAGACACCCTGCGGAGGAAACTCATTTCAGCCGCTTGTATTCGCGATCTCGTTCTTTCGGTCACTACCCATAGCTCATGACCATAGGTGAGGGTAGGAGCATAGATCGACTGGTAAATTGGGAGCTTCGCCTTGTGGCTCAGCTCCTTTTTCACCACGACAGACCAATGCAGCGCCCGCATTACTGCGGATGCCGCACCGATCCGCCTGTCGATCTCACGCTCCATTCTTCCCTCACTCGTGAACAAGACCCCGAGATACTTGAACTCCTCCACTTGGGGCAGGATCTCGCTACCAACCCTGAGAGGGCACTCCACCCTTTTCCGGCTGAGAACCATGGTCTCGGATTTGGAGGTGCTGATTCTCATCCCAGCCGCTTCACACTCGGCTGCGAACCGATCCAGAGAGCTGAAGATCACGGCCTGATGAAGCAAACAGGACAACATCATCTGTAAAAAGCAGTGACCCAATCCTGAGCCCACCAAACCGGACCCCCTCAATGCCCTGGCTGCGCCTAGAAATTCTGTCCATAAAAGTTATGAACAGAATCGGTGACGAAGTGCAGCCCTGGCGGAGTCCAACTCTCACTGGAAACGGGTTCGACTTACTGCCGGCAATGCGGACCAAGCTCTGGCACCGATCGTACAGGGACTGAACAGCCCTTATCAGGGGGGCCGGTACCCCATACTCTCGGAGTACCCCCCACAGGATTCCCCGAGGGACACGGTCAAATGCCTTTTCCAAGTCCACAAAACACATGTAGACTGGTTGGGCAAACTCCCATGCACCCTCCAGGACCCTGCTAAGGGTATAGAGCTGGTCCACTGTTCCGCGACCAGGACGAAAACCACACTGTTCCTCCTGAATCCGAGGCTCAACTATCCGACGGACCCTCCTCTCCAGGACCCCTGAATAGACTTTTCCAGGGAGGCTGAGGAGTGTGATCCCTCTGTAGTTGGAACACACCCTCCGATCCCCCTTCTTAAAGAGGGGGACCACCACCCCGGTCTGCCAGTCCAGGCGATGTTGCAGAGGCGTGTCAACCAGGACAGTCCTACAACATCCAGAGCCTTGAGGAACTCCGGGCGTATCTCATCCACCCCCGGGGCCCTGCCACCAAGGAGTTTTTTGACCACCTCGGTGACCTCAGTCCCAGAGATGGGGGAGCCCACCTCTGAGTCCCCAGGCTCTGCTTCCTCATTGGAAGGCATGTTAATGGGATTGAGGAGGTCTTCGAAGTACTCCCCCCACCGACCCACAACGTCCCGAGTCGAGGTCAGCAGCGCACCATCCCCACCATATACAGTGTTGACACTGCACTGCTTCCCCTTCCTGAGACGCTGGATGGTGGACCAGAATCTCCTCGAAGCCGTCCGAAAGTCGTTCTCCATGGCCTCCCCAAACTCCTCCCATGCCCGAGTTTTTGCCTCAGCAACCACCAAAGCCGCATTCCGCTTGGCCTGCCGGTACCTATCAGCTGCCTCCAGGGTCCCACAGGACAAAAGGGTCACCGCTGGTGTCCACCAATGGGTCCGGGGATTGCCGCAACGACAGGCACCGACTACCTTACGACCACAGCTCCGGTCAGCTGCCTCAACAATAGAGGCACGGAACATGGCCCATTCGGACTCAATGTCCCCCACCTCCCTCGGGATGTGGTCGAAGTTCTGCTGGAGGTGGGAGTTGAAGCTACTTCTGACAGGGGGCTCTGCCAGACGTTCCCAGCAGACCCTCACAACACGTTTGGGCCTACCACACCTGACTGGCATCCTCCCCCACCATCGAAGCCAACTCACCACCAGGTGGTGATCAGTTGACAGCTCCGCCCCTCTCTTCACCCGAGTGTCCAAGACATGTGGCCGCAAGTCCGACGACACGACCACAAAGTCGATCATTGAACTGAGGCCTAGGGTGTCCTGGTGCCAAGTGCACATATGAACACCCCTATGCTTGAACATGGTGTTCGTTATGGACAATCCGTGACGAGCACAGAAGTCCAATAACAAAACACCGCTCGGGTTCAGATCGGGGGGGGGCCATTCCTCCCAATCACGCCCTTCCAGGTCTCACTGTCATTGCCCACGTGAGCATTGAAGTCTCCCAGCAGAACGAGGGAGTCCCCAGAAGGTATGCCCTCTAGCACCCCCTCCAGGGACTCCAAAAAGGGTGGGTACTCCTAACTGCTGTTCGGTGCATACGCACAAACAACAGTTAGGACCCGTCCCCCCACCCGAAGGTGAAGGGAGGCTACCCTCTCGTCCACCAGGGTAAACCCCAATGTACAGGCTCCAAGTCGGGGGGCAATACGTATACCCACACCCGCTCGGCACCTCTCACCGGGGGCAACTCCCGAGTGGTACAGAGTCCAGCCCCTCTCAAGGAGATTGGTTCCAGAGTCCAAGCTGTGCGTCGAGGTGAGTCCGACTATATCTAGCCGGAACCTCTCAACTTCGCGCACTAGCTCAGGCTCCTTCCCCTTCAGAGAGGTGACATTCCACATCCCAAGAGCCAGCTTCTGTAGCCGAGGATCGGACCGCCAAGGTCCCCGCCTTCGGCCACCACCCAACTCACACTGCACCCGACCTCCTTGGCCCCTCCCATAGGTGGTGAGCCCATGGGAAGGGGGACCCACGTTGCCTCTTCGGGCTGTGCCCGGCTGAGCCCCATGGCTGCAGGCCCGGCCACCAGGCGCTCGCCATCGAACCCCACCTCCAGGCCTGGCTCCAGAGTGGGGCCCCGGTGACCCGCGTCCGGGCAAGGGAAAATGCCGTCCAAAATTGTTGTTCATCATAGGAGGTTTGTTTAACCGCTCTTTGTCTCATCCCTCACCTAGGACCAGTTTGCCTTGGGTGGCCCTACCAGGGGCATAAAGCCCCGGACAACAGAGCTCCTAGGATCATTGGGACACGCAAACCCTTCCACCACGATAAGGTGGCGGTTAAAGGAGGGGAGCATTTGCTTCCCTGTCCTCTTAATGTGTAGCCTCAGGAGACGGGGCCATCTAATACTGCAGCTGCTCCCAGTAGTATTTAAAATAAAGAAGCATTTACCATGGTTAATTTGGCATTAAGGCTTGTTCCTGACTTTTGGATTGTGCTCTTGTTCTGATTTTGAATTTTGTAGCTTTGATCATATGTTCTCATCTCAAAGTATTGTCTCTGATTATTGATATGTGGATGTGTTTGCTTTTAGGTTTGCTTTTTAGGCAAATCTAATTTGTTTCTTTTTTATACCTGCCTTTCCTTATCTTAGTATAAATTTTTAGTGTAATAAATATTTAATTAACTATTAAAGGAAGCTCATTTCACTGTTTTGGGCCAGAGGTTTTTTTGGTTTATCATTCCTCCTTTTTAAAGGTATTCTTTTACTTTAAAGCCTTTGTCCCTCTTTTGGACATTTGGAGACCAAAAACAAGCCTTTTGAGCTTATTGCCTGGCTGCCTGAAATGGTGATACCAACTCCACCTGTTGTAGAGTGAAGGTCTGGTTTTGATTTTGAGGCTTTTTGCCATTTTTAAACTTAAAAACAGGTAGGACCACAAAGCAATGAGGCATGCTGTGCTCATAATGCAGCTTTCAAACATGTCATCCATGGCGTCACAAAAATGGGTGTATGTGCATGACAGCAATCCATTACCATGGTTAACGCAAATATGTTATGAAAGTGAATTGTCACTGAATACAGAGCACGGTTACATTTTTAATTGCATTTCTGACCAACATTCAACACGTCACCACTCTCCAACACCTTGATCAGTATGTGTTTCTCATCAAACATAAACAATACCCAGAAATTTTCCTACTGTCTGCAAAAAACAGCATTCTGAAGTTAAGTACCAAAACCAGGAAAAAGCAAGCAATATGTTTAAAGTTAGAAAAGGTCTGAAGCCAAAAGACTGCTCAAATTAAAACACAAAAATCAGAAACCATGATCAAACTCAAGATCAAAATAAACATGCAATGTGAACTAACTAAAGTTTTACACAGTATCCATAAACTTGGACAAAGAACCTTGTGTGACAATATCTTAAATATTGACAATACAGTGATGTCACATTCTGTCCTTTAGGCTGTCACGTGGCAGAAATATAATTAACAACAACATGGCTACCACCATACATCAAAATTGATAAACAAAATGGCTTCACAAAAATGTCATAGCAATAAATTTTATTGAAAATAAAAAATAAGGAAATAATTAAATTCTGTCTGTGCCAAAACCTTAAAATCACAAAAGAGCCTTCCTTCCAACTCCAGACACATCTATCAGAATTTCTTGGGTGTGCATAATAAAACTGGCAAAACTGTTCAGATTCTGTTTTTGTTTTCTTGTTATATTTCATTTTATTTTAGAACATTGGAACAATCTAGATGAACGTAGGCCATTCAGCCTAACAAAACTCACCAGTCCTTTCCACTTATTAATTCCAAAAAAACATCAAGTCGAGTTTTGAAAGTCCCTAAAGTCTTACAGTCTATCACGCTTATTACAAGTGTCTATCGTTCTTTGTGTAAAGAAAAACTTCCTAATGTTTCTGTGAAATTTACCCTTAGCAAGTTTCAAACAATGTCCCCGTGTTCTTAATGAACTCATTTTAAAATAACAGTCTCAATCCATTGTAGTAATTCCCTTCATAATTTTAAACACTTCAGTCATGTCACCTCTTAATTTTCTTTTGCTTAAACTGAAAAGGCTCAGCTCTTTTAATCTTCCTCATAATTCATCCCATATAGCCCTGGGATCAGCCTAGTCGCTCTTCTCTGGAATTTTTCTAGCACTGCTTTGTTCTTTTTGTAGCCTGGAGACCAAAACTGCACACAGTACTCCAGATGATGCCTCACCAGTGCATTATAAAGCTTGAGCATAACCTCCTTGGGACTTATACTTAACCTAACATTCTGTTTGCCTTCTTAATGGCTTCTGAACACTGTCAGGAAGTCGATAGCTTAGAGACTACTATGACTCCTAAATCTTTCTCATAAGTTGTACTCTTGATTTTCAGACTGCCCATTGTGTATTCAAACATTTTTCACTATTCTTATATTTGCCCTCTAGCTACAGTTTGTTTAAGACTCCAAAACTTCATCATGGCCTTCCATTTTACCCTTTTCTAAATCACGATTGACCTACTCAGTATGGCTGTTACTCTCAGGACAGTACCTTGAAGTTAAAATTACCTTAGTGTTAACTTTAGAACAGTAAAACTTCCAAAACATAAGATACAAACACTGGATAATTTTTTTAGCAGTGGGTACCTTATTTACAGTAAAGCAATGAAATGTGCACCTTTTGAAAATCTGTCCTTAGTCTAAGGTTATTATAGTTAACGAAAACTAAAATCAAAACTGAAACTATTATTAAAAAACATTTTCGTAAATTGAAATTAAATAATTAACAAAACCGAAATGAAAAACTAAAACTAAATGAAACAATTAAAGTAGCTGGAAAGACTAACTGAAATAAAATAATAATTTACTAAAATAATTTTAGTTTTCCTTTTTGAATGAATATTCTTGCTGTTAGTTTTTAACCCTTATAACTTTTAACTCTAAAACTGAAAGTCATCCACCACGAGCCGCCCACATATATTCATCCAGTGACCCTGTAGTTAGGATATAGCGGGTTGGATAATGGATGGATGGATGAACGGTGGCCGGTGAAAGAGGTCGGCTGTTCACACAGCATTTGCAGTGACAGAGCAAGCTGAATACGCGCGTAAAGCGTGTGGATTAGAAATTGATGTACTTACCGCCTTTCTTTGCACTTGTTGTATATCAAGATGTAATTCAAACGCCTGAAACTGGAATATGGTGGTCAACAAAAACTTTACTGTATGGACACAAAAATCACAAGTGAGTAACGTTTCAATTTATTTCTCATGTGCCTGCTTTTTGTTGACAGTAATTCACTGTATAGAGAAAGTATAATCATGAAAAAAATTCGACCTCAAGATTTTGATGAATCACATTTTAGACCTCCCCAAGTCCGAAAATACCGTTTTTTGGAATTATGTCTCTGTGTATGTGTGTGTAAACACGATAACTCAAAAACACAACTAGATAGATGGATGAAATTTGGCATGTGGTCGTTACACCAAAATTGTAGATCACTATTAACTTTTGGGCCAAATCCATCAACCGGAAGTGGTACTTTACTTGAACAGTACTTTACTTGAACATACTCGATTTTTTTATGCAGCTGCAGAGTCCGATTTAATCAACTTTACTTTAATAATAATTGATCAATATATTATTTATTTGATTTGATTTGTTGTTGATGGTTCTTTAATTTACATAATGTAATCATTGTCTTGCAGTTTACTCCTCAAATATACATCCCCATATCTGAGTACATGAGAAAGTAGAGGGGAGACCACTCCCGATTTTTGAAAATAAAATGGCACTGATTGAGAGACTGACTAGGTCATCGTACAAGATCAACATATTGTTGCTAACTAATCACTTTTGCTTTAAAAATGTTGTTTAACAATGAAATGATACAAACCTTGTAAAATTCCTGAGTTGGCAATGTATCTACTGAACTACAGGTAGGTAGGCAAAGAGAGTTTGCCAAGTGATGAAAAACTAAACATACTAATGTGTTTTAGTATTTATGCTATATTTATTCATTTATCTTTTTTAGTTAATATTCATTATTAATACCAGATATTGTGAAAAGAATCCAATAGCAGAATTATGCTTTAAAATATTTGTCCCCATGTTTTCAATATTTCTCTCTCTCTCTCTCTCTCAAAATAGATAGTTGAAATATCATATTCTTTTTGTTCTTAACATCAGCCATATCGTACATATTGCATACCAGGGATTTTTCCTGCCTTGCCTTCAAACCTGCTGGGGTTGGCTCCAGGTTCCTGTGATCCTGCCCTGATAAACAGATTTAGATAATGTATATATTGTTCCTAATCTCAGATACTGTCTCTGTTGTTTTGTGCCCATCTATACTCCTATTACCTACTCTTGCTCTGATCATTAAGGGTTTACTGTTCTAATACGTGTGCTATTCAAGTCTCACTGCACCTAACCTTGACACTACATGCTTGTTTTTCTTTGTTTCCTTCAATACAGCTATGTGGGGTCTTCACACTGATTCAAGCCTAAGAGTCTTGTTCTTCCTAAGGCCCCATGATTTTCATGATCACACCTGTGAGAACACAGTAGATTCTGTTTTCTGATTTTTGATCTTTTCAGGCCTGCAGGTGTTGTCAGTGCAGATTTGTTCAGCACAAATGACATAGAAAATATTTTAAAAATTATAAAATTGTGTGGGCACCACGGTGGCTGCCTCGCAGTAAGGAGACCTGGGTTTGCTTCCCGGGTCCTCCCTGCGTGGAGTTTGCATGTTCTCCCTGTGTCTGTGTGGGTTTCCTCCGGGTGCTCCGGTTTCCTCCCACATTCCAAAGATATGCAGGGTAGGTGCATTGGCGATCCTAAATTGTCCGTAGTGTGTGCTTGGTGTGTGGGTGTGTGTGTGCGCCCTGCCCAGGGTTTGTTTCCTGCCTTGTGTCCTGTGTTGGCTGGGATTGGCACCAGCAGACCCCCGTGACCCTGTAGTTAGGATATAGCAGGTTGGATAATGGATGGATGGATAAAATTGTGTAAAATTGTTCATATTCAGTATCTGGTTTTGATTATGCTTGTTTTTGTCATACAAAAGCAAAACCAAATATGTGTTGTGTAGTGTAGTAAGCTTCCACTAACATTAGTGTACTATCTCATTGTGACATAAAAACTAAACTCCATAGTAGCTCTTTAACCATACTATAATTACTAAAACTAAAATTGAAACTAATATATATAAAAATAAAATAGAAATGTCTTTGTAAAATAAAAACTAAACCAAAACTAAAAATACACGATGAAGGAAAACTAAAACTAAACTGAATTTCCACGTAAAGTCAGAAAAAATATAGAAATAAAAACTAATATAAAAAGGCAAAACTATAATAACCTTGCATTAGTCACAAGAATGGTAGTGTGACCATAAGGGGCAGCAAATCTATACTAATAAAAGGCAAAGCCCTCACTGACTGACTGACTGACTGACTCACTCATCACTAATTCTCCAACTTCCTGTGTAGGTAGAAGGCTGAAATTTGGCAGGCTCATTCCTTACAGCTTACTTACAAAACTTAGGCAGGTTTCATTTCGAAATTCTACGCGTAATGGTCATAACTGGAACCTGTTTTTTGTCCATATACTCTAATGGAGGAGGCGGAGTCACGTATCGCGTCATCACTCCTCTTACATAATCACGTGAGCTAAAAACAAGGAAGAGATTTACAGCACGAGTCAAACGCGGGAACGAAGGTAAATGACGTTAATTCTTGAGTGTCTTTTAATACTGTGTAAGCATACATATAATACATGTGCAATTAAACGTGTGCATTTACGGGGTGATTTCTCAGGCTTAAAAGCTCGCCTTTTATCAAACGCGGGAACAAAGGTAAATGACGTTGTTGAGTGTCTTTTAATACTGTGTAAGCTTACATATTAACACATGTGCAATTAAACGTGTGCATTTACGGGGTGATTTCTCAGGCTTAAAAGGTCGCCTTTTATCAAACGCGGGAACAAAGGTAAATGACGTTGTTGAGTGTCTTTTAATACTGTGTAAGCATACATATTAACACATGTGCAATTAAACGTGTGCATTTACGGGGTGATTTCTCATGCTTAAAAGCTCGCCTTTTATTAAAAAGGTGAATGCAAACTGTTTTCATTCTGAAGGGCACAAACCACGTTAGATTTCATGCTCAAGAGTAAGCTCAGCACACAGCTTGGTCATATTACAACCGGAAGGGCGAACTGACAACATGGTATACAAAGAGATCCTTAAGAAATAATTATAGATTAATTTTCCCTCAGTTTAAAAAGGTTTACTTTTCTTCTTATTAAAAATTTTAAAGCAGTACTTCGCCACTGCGAAGCGCGGGTATTTTGATATATATCAAAATATATCGCGTCATCACGCCTCCCATGTAAGCATGTGAACTGACCCGCTGCCGTTTGCAATGCCATATTCGCAAAATACAAGTTTAATGAGAAGACACGAGGTATAAATGACAGTTTGGATCACTTTGTGACAGAGTTAAGATTGCTGTAGCGAGAAACTTTTAACTACCGGGTCTTAGCTAACATTAAATAAACCCGTGGACATCGCAACATCACACAAGAGAGCGGCTCACGTGAAGTGACTGAACGCAGCAGGAGTGATCACTTCAAAGAATCAAACCTGTTCAAAAAACACATTTCACAATTGATAAGGTACGAAAACAATATGAAACCGATTGTGGATTTGCGTACAGCCACTGAAACTTTGTGACGGCACGAGACTTCAGGTCACGTGTCTGCAAAAGAACCTCATTCAGGCAACTATTTTTACTGGCGGTGGCTCAGGGGAGAGAGTTTTTATTCCTCGCATCCCCGTTATACCCTCTGATCTCCCATTTCAATTCAAACGCCTCCAATTTCCACTAAGGCTCTGCTTAGCAATGACAATTAATAAGTCTCCGTTGTTGAGTGTCTTTTAATACTGTGTAAGCATACATATTAACACGTGTGCAATTAAACGTGTGCATTTATGGGGTGATTTCTCAGGCTTAAAAGCTCGCCTTTTATTAAAAAGGTGAATGCAAACTGTTTTCATTCTGAAGGGCACAAACCACGTTAGATTTCATGCTCAAGAGTAAGCTCAGCACACAGCTTGGTCATATTAGAACCGGAAGGACGAACTGACAACATGGTATACAAAGAGATCCTTAAGAAATAATTATTGATTCATTTTCCCTCAGTTTAAAAAGGTTTACTTTTCTTCTTAATAAAAATTTTAAAGCAGTACTTTGCCGCTGCGAAGCGCGGGTATTTTGATATATATCAAAACTGACCCGCTGCCGTTTGCAATGCCATATTCGCGAGATACAAGTTTAATGAGAAGACACGAGGTATAAACGACAGTTTGGATCACTTTGTGACAGAGTTAAAATTGCTGTAGCGAGAAACTTTTAACTACCGGGTCTTAGCTAACATTAAATAAATCCCTGGACATCGCAACATCACACAAGAGAGCGACTCACGTGAAGTGACTGAACGCAGCAGGAGTGATCACTTCGATGAATCAAACCTGTTCAAAAAACACATTACACAATTGGTAACGTGCGAAAACAATATGAAACCGATTGTGGATTTGCGTACAGCCACTGAAACTTTGTGACGGCACGAAACTTCAGGTCATGTGTCTGCAAAAGAACCTCATTCAGGCAAGTATTTTTACTGGCGGTGGCTCAGGGGAGAGAGTTTTTATTCCTCGCATCCCCGTTATACCCTCTGATCTCCCATTTCAATTCAAATGCCTCCAATTTCCACTAAGGCTCTGCTTAGCAATGACAATTAATAAGTCTCAGGGACAGACCGTACAAAAAGTTGGCATTGATTTGAGGCAGGACTGCTTTTCACATGGCCAACTGTATGTTGCATGCTCAACAGTAAGCTCAGCACACAGCTTGGTCATATTACAACCAGAGGGGAGAACTGACAACGTGCTATACAAAGAGATCCATAACAAATAATTATTGATTCATTTTCCCTCAGTTTAAAAAGGTTTACTTTTCTTCTTAATAAAAATTTTAAAGCAGTACTTCGCCACTGCGAAGCGTGGGTATTTTGATATATATCAAAATATATCGCGTCATCATGCCTCCCATGTAAACACGTGAACTGACCCGCTGCCGTTTGCAATGCGATATTCGCGAGATACAAGTTTAATGAGAAGACACGAGGTATAAACGACAGTTTGGATCACTTTGTGACAGAGTTAAAATTGCTGTAGCAAGAAACTTTTAACTGCCGGGTCTTAGCTAACATTAAATAAACCCGTGGACATCGCAACATCACACAAGAGAGCGGCTCACGTGAAGTGACTGAACGCAGCAGGAGTGATCACTTCGATGAATCAAACCTTTTCAAAAAACACATTACACAATTGGTAACGTGCGAAAACAATATGAAACCGATTGTGGATTTGCGTACAGCCACTGAAACTTTGTGACGGCACGAGACTTCAGGTCACGTGTCTGCAAAAGAACCTCATTCAGGCAACTATTTTTACTGGCGGTGGCTCAGGGGAGAGAGTTTTTATTCCTCGCATCCCCGTTATACCCTCTGATCTCCCATTTCAATTCAAACGCCTCCAATTTCCACTAAGGCTCTGCTTCCCAATGACAATTAATCAATCTCAGGGACAGACCCTACAAAAGGTTGACATTGATTTGATATATATATATATATATATGTAGATATGTATATATATATATATATACATATATATGTCAATGTATGTATGTATATATGTATGTCTAGATATATGTAGATATGTATATATATGTGTATATATGTGCAGATATGTATATATATGTGTATATATATATATATGTAGATATGTAAATATATATATATATGTATGTGTATGTATGTATGTGTATGTAGGTATGTGTATGTGTGTATATGTATGTGTATATATATATATATATGTGTGATATGTGTATATATATATATATATATATGTATATATATGTAGATGTGTATATGTATATATATGTATATATGTGTATATGAACATATGTATATATATGTATATATGTGTATGTATATATATAAATTTATGTGTGTGTGTGTATATTATATATATATATATATATGACAGCAACACTCATAACAGTGACAACACAATTATATATATATATATATATATGTAGATATGTATATATATAAATGTGTCAATGTATTTTTGTACGTATGTCTAGATATATATATATATATATGTACATATGTATATATATATGTGTGTATATATATATGTAGATTTGTATATATATGTAGATATGTGTATATATGTAGATATGTAAATATATATGTATATATATGTGTCTGTGTGTATGTATATATATATATGTGTGTGTGTATGTATGTATGTATGTGTGTATATATATGTATGTGTGTGTATGTGTATCTATGTATGTGTATATGTATATGTGTGTGTGTATGTATGTGTGTATATATATAAGTTGATATATATATATATGTGGATGTTTATATGTATACATATATGTAGATATGTGTATATGTAGATATGTATATATATGTTTATGTGTGTGTGTATAGCAACACTCATAACAATGACAACACAATTACATTGACAATCATGTTACGTTATTTTTAAAATGTTTGCTTTTCTTTTTCATAACCTCTTTAACACACTACTTCTCCGCTGCGAAGCGCAGGTATTTTGTTATCTATCTATCTATCTATCTATCTATCTATCTATCTATCTATCTATCTATCTATCTATCTATCTATCTATCTATCTATCTATCTATCTATCTATCTATCTATCTATCTATCTATCTATCTATCTATTGTCAGTTCAGCACTCCGGTTGGAATATGACCAAGCTGTGCAAGCTTACTGTTAAGAATGCAACGTATAGTTGTACAGGAGAAAAGCAATCTTGCCTCAAATCAATGGCAACCTTTTGTAGGTCTATGAACTTAATTTAAACTTTATATAATTTAATTTAATTTAATTTAAACTTTATATCTATCTATATATATCTATATATATACAGTATATATATATATATATATATATATATATATATATATATATATATATATATATATATATATATATATATATATATATATATATATATATGTATATATCTTTATCTATCTATATATATCTATCTATATATATCTACAGTGATTCCTCGCTATATCGCGCTTCGCCTTTCGCGGCTTCACTCCATCGCGGATTTTATATGTAAGCATATTTAAATATATATCGCGGATTTTTTGCTGGTTCGCGGATTTCTGCGGACAATGGGTCTTTTAATTTCTGCTACCTGCTTCCTCAGTTGGTTTGCCCAGTTGATTTCATACAAGGGACGCTATTGGCAGATGGCTGAGAAGCTAGATTGCTTACTTTTCTCTCTCTCTTGCGCTGACTATCTGTGATCCTGATGTATGGGGATTGAGCAGGGGGGCTGTTCGCACACCTAGACGATACGGACGCTCGTCTAAAAATGCTGAAAGATTATCTTCATGTTGCAATCTTTTGTGCAGCTGCTTCCTGAAACGACATGCTGCACAGAGCTTTGCATACTTAAAAGCTCGAAGGGCACGTATTGATTTTTGACTGAAAAACAAACTCTCTCTCTCTCTCTCTCTCTCTCTCTCTCTCTCTCTCTCCCTGCTCCTGATGGAGGGGGTGTGAGCTGCCGCCTTCAACAGCTTTGTGCCGCGGTGCTTCGCATACTTAAAAGCCAAACAGCACCATTGATTTGTTTGCTAGAGATTGTTTTCTCTATCTGTGTGACATTCTGTGCTCCTGACACGCACTCCTTTGAAAAGGAAGATATGTTTGCATTCTTTTAATTGTGAGATAGAACTGTCATCTCTGTCTTGTCATGGAGCACAGTTTAAACTTTTGAAAAAGAGACAAATGTTTGTTTGCAGTGTTTGAATAACATTCCTGTCTCTCTACAACCTCCTGTGTTTCTGCGCAAATCTGTGAAACAAGCATGACAATATAAAAATAGCCATATAAACATATGGTTTCTACTTCGCGGATTTTCTTATTTCGCGGGTGGCTCTGGAACGCAACCCCCGCGATGGAGGAGGGATTACTGTATACTAATAAAAGGCAAAGCCCTCACTGACTGACTGACTGACTGACTCACTCATCACTAATTCTCCAACTTCCCGTGTAGGTGGAAGGTTGAAATTTGGCAGGCTCATTCCTCACAGCTTACTTACAAAAGTTGGGCAGGTTTCATTTCGAAATTCTACGCGTAATGGTCATAACTGGAACCTCTTTTTTGTCCATATACTCTAATGGAGTAGGCGGAGTCACGTATTGCGTCATCACGCCTCCTACGTAATCACGTGAACTGAAAACAAGGAAGAGATTTACAGCACGACCCAAATGCGGGAACGAAGGTAAATGACGTTAATTGTTGAGTGCCTTTTAATACTGTAAGCATACATATTAACACATGTGCAATTAAACGTGTGCATTTACGGGGTGATTTCTCAGGCTTAAAAGCTCGCCTTTTATTAAAAAGGTAAATGCTAACTGTTTTCATTCTGAAGGGCAGAAACCACGTTGGATTTCAGCCGTTAAACGCGCAAAATGTCGGTACACCAGATAAATAAGCGCAACATATTATCAGTTGTATTGTATGCTTACAATACATATAGAAATGTGTTAATCGTTAACTAATAGTATGGGATGGTGTTTTTTGACTCACGCCTTGATTTAAATGATTCCATGTCTTGGTGGGTTTGCGTAGCTTATTGTCAATATCTTTACACCTCTTTTTAAGACTTATTGACTGAAACGGGCTTTCACGAAAAAAGTTAGGGCTTTGCTACAGGATACACCCTCCACAAGTTAAGGAAGTAAAAATAAAAAGGTATATATTTCTGTTTTATTTAAACCTTTTAAGTTCGTATGCATAGCCCCATTTAGCTGTTTTAGTTTTTTTTTTTTTTCTTCAGTAATATTTAATCTCCTTAAAGAAAAACAACATATGCATTTTACTTTTTTTGTATCTCTTTAGTAATATTTTAGTGTAAAAGGATAACCAGTATTTAAACCTTTTATGTTACTTTATAAAGTTATTTTACACAATGTTGAAAAATTAATAAGAAAGCTACATATTTTGGCAGCTGCTGCTTAAATTTTCAATGAAATGAAAAAAGTTCTCCAAGAAAAAACGTCAATGAAGAAGAAACAGTTTGCACTATCTAAAAAGGAGAAACCCTCATTTATAAAGGTTTGCTGCAGATGACTTAACTGAAAATAAATTAATAGTTCCTATGTGTATAATACATATTTATCTATTTGACTTATGCCTTTATTCCAGCAACTTGCAACATCTGTGGTACAATTTGTTACATTACTTTTGTTTTTTGCAGCACAGGCAGGTGAAGTGACATCCTCAGGGTCACACAGTGGTGTCAGTACCAGGATTTGAACTGACAAGCTCCAGGTTTGCTGAAATATTACTGAAGAAAGAAAAAAAAATGAAAACGGGCAAATGGGGCTATGCATACAAATGTCCATCCATCCATTATCCAACCCGCTATATCCTAAATACAGGAGCCAATCCCTGCCAACACAGGGCACAAGGCAGGAAACAAACCCCGGGCAAGGTGCCAGCCCACCGCAGGGCGCACACACCCACACACCACGGACAATTTAGAATCGCCAATGCACCTAACCTGCATGTCTTTGGACTGTGGGAGGAAACCGGAATACCCAGAGGAAATCCAGACAGACACGGGGAGAACATTCAAACTCCACGCAGGGAAGCGAACCCGGGTCTCCTAACTGGCACCTTTCACTGCGCCACCATACCGCCTGCATACAAACTTAAAAGGTTTAAATAAAACAGAAATATATACCTTTATTTTTACTTCCTTAACTTGTGGAGGGTGTATCCTGTAGCAAAGCCCTAAGTTTTTTCATGAAAGCCCCTTTCAGTCAATAAGCCTTAAAAACAGGTGTAAAGCTAAACTTGCAGCACTGCTATTCAATTACACTTGCCTAACGCCTCTCCTAAGGGGAGATACTGTGGAATCTGGGCATCAGTCAAAGCACCAATCACAGGCCCGATTAGAAAGCGGGAAACTGTAATTTGTCGTCTCCCTCCCATGTAACAATCACAGCCCGTGTTATAACGCACTATGTATGTATGTGTATATGTATATGTATATATATATGTTGATATGTGTATATATATATATATATATATGTATATATATGTGGATGTGTATATGTATGTATATATATATATATATATATATATATATATATATATATATATATATATATATACATATATATATGTATATGTAGATATGTATATATATATATGTATATATGTATATGTATATATATGTTTACATAACCTCTTTAACGCACTACTTCTCCGCTGCAAAGCGTGGGTATTTTGCTAGTCTATAATAAAATTCATAGGAAATTCCTCCCAGGGTCTGCTGGGGAAGTAACTTGTAGAAATGTAATGGGAAATTCTTATTTTTATTTAGCATTATTATTAGTTTCACAAGCCTTAATAAATTCTTTATATCCTCAAACATTCTTTCCAACTAAAAAAATCTTATTATGTCTCTAGTCTTTGTTATACAAATGCAGCACTATCACCTGACTTCTGGAGTAACATACAATAAGACTTTGGGAAAAATAATATTGAAAAGATTGAGAAATTGGTTATGTCATACTGTCGGTTTCGTCTGTGTTCAGCAGTGTTTGCCAAACTCGGTCCTGGTGAACCCCTGTGGCTGCAGGGTTTTGTTCCAACCAGATTCCTAATCATTAATGCCGGTGAAACTCATCCGGGATAAGTCGGCTTTTCAAACGCAGCCATGTAGCAGATTAGTCTAGCAGGATGTAATAATCCGAGATGAATGCGCGCCTCCGCACTGAGTGGAAACACGATGTATATTGCTGCAACAAAATGATGAAAGAACGGGCGCATTTTTTTCACACAAGCTGAGTGGGTGGGTGTTAGTTAGTTAATTAGCAACTCGAAGGATTTCAAAATATAATATACACAAGAGGTAACACTGCAAAAGCGGCCCAAACCAGAAAAGACGGCTGGCAAATTAAACGCTTGTGCATTGTACTTACTGAAAGCAGCGTTACAGATTTTGCAAATGTTTATTTTTTTCCCTCTGCTTAAAAAACATTGAAAAAGCGGCGCGGATTGGTTTGCAGCGTGTAAAACAGTTTGTTTGTCGCGGTTAATTTGCTATCCACAAAGGGAGGAACCGGGAAGCGAACCAACAATCTTCCACTGTCTCCTTACTGCAAAGCAGCCGTACTACTACAGCGCCACAAGGCAGTTAAAGAATGCACCGGGCCACATGTTCATTTTTTCCCCTGTGCTTAAAAGATATTAAAAAACTATTTCTCAGCTGTGACTCCAGAACAACTCAGTACGCGAAAAGCGGCCAGAACCGCAAACAACAATGAAAACTCTACGTGACTCACAGGTAGTGATGGGCCGCTCGATACTCAAGTTTCGACACTGTGTCGAGCTTTCGAAGCACTGCAGATTTTAATACTTGCTCGAATAATGACATCTCTGCGGTGGGTTGGCACCCTGCCCGGGATTGGTTCCCTGCCTTGTGCCCTGTGTTGGCTGGGATTGGCTCCGGCAGACCCCCGTGACCCTGTGTTCGGATTCAGCGGGTTGGAAAATGGATGGATGGATGGATAATGACATCTGTGATTTAAGGATTTCACATTTTCTTTCTCAAATGTGCTTGCCTATATCATGACAAAGTACAGGGATAAACCTTTATTATCTGTCTACTCCGTTTTAATTAAGACAGACCAAAGAAAACATTTAAGGCTATTAAATGTGATCTCAAGAAAAGATCAGGGTTAATTATAATACTAATAACAGGAGCGATTATAATGATACAGTGCAAAAGTAAATATTAATTGAAAGAGCCGGGAATGCATGAGGTGAGGCGTCTTATTTTGTTTAACTGTTGCTATCATATCGTGCATTCTGCCTGTCGGCGTTAGTTATATTTATATTTTTTAGACATCACACACTACAAGCTGTTGACGAACCCTTCTCTTCGTTGTCAGTCTGCAGCTACGAAAAAATAAAAGCAATACGACTTTTAACAGATGTCATTGAAGTGGATCATAAGTTTCTGTAACGTTAATGAAAATGGCCAGGAGGTGTCACGAGAGAGGTGAGTGTCAAATGTTTCGAAAGCTTCGATACGATTTCCGACACAATTGCTTCAAACGTGTTGATGTTTCGCGAGGCTTCACCCCGCCCATCACTACTCACAGGTTACTGAACGAGAAATCAGCAGACTAGAATGACGGATGGGGCGTAATGGGCGTCCTTCCCCTCTCCTCCGGATTTTTCAAATGTTAATTTTTTTCCCTGTGCTTAAAAATCATTAAAAAAGTGGCCTGATTATGCGGCATATGGTACGCCGCGGGTTGGCTAGTATCATATATATGATACTAAAGAAGAAGAAGAATGCGGTCAGTCACAAAGGACACAGAACTCTCCAGTAAATCAGGATAAACAAGTATATTTTTAGACAGATAGCTTGAACTTGGCACATTTTCTGTGCACAGTGCCTCCAATATCCTTGGGCCAAACATTTTTAGTTGGGCCTTTTGGAATGTTTAGGGCACTTTTTCTATTCGAGCATATTTTTATCTTAAAATTAATTGCTATGGGAAGTGTGGGCTGCTGCTTGATTTCAGTCAGCAGTATGCTCTTCTCATTCTACAACCTACACAACAACAAGTCTTATTGATTGTATGTGTTACAATGGGATTTAGATTAAATAGGATTAAAACAGAGCTGTCAGGTCAAATCTGGGCATTTGGAACAGTGGCAAAAAGGAATACTGAGCAGCAACACCATAAAAAGCATGTACTGCCTTTTAATTGTATGGAAGAGAACTGTAATGTAATGCACAAAAGGGTTTAATTTCAGGTAAGTTAAAATGTAGGCAAAGTAAAAGAGAAAGCAAATTAAATAAAGTTCGATAACATTATCTTACCTTAAACTGACCAAGTTATATAAGTAGATCAATCAGAATTACCCCAAAATTATAAACATTTGTTTAAATGAAACATGTGAAATGAAGTTATTATTTTATTTTTCTCTCATCTATGCAGGTTTTTGGTCCTTAAGTGCAGAATATGTAAAACCACTGTGTAAATGGAAGGGGAGTAAGGCTAGGTAGATCGGAGGTTTGATTCAAATTGTTCTATCATGGTGTGGATGGGAGGAGAAATGAGGTAGGATCTATTCTGAAGGAACAGTATTTCAGGAGTGTTTTGGAGGTAAAAAGTGTGTCAGACAGAGTGATGATTATGAAGCTGGAAATTGAAAGTGTGATGATGAATGTTGTTGGTGCATATGCCCCACAAGTTGGGTGTGTGATGGATGAGAAAGAACATTTCTGCAGTGAGTTGAATGAAGTGATGAACAGTGTAACCAAGAGACAGAAAGTGGTGATTGGAGAGGATTTCAATGGACATGTTGGTGAAGGGAACATTGGAGATAAGGAGATGAGGGTAAGTATGGTGTCAAAGAGAGGAAAGAAGAAGGTCAGATGATAGTGGATTTTGTGAAAAGGGTGGACATGGCTGTGGTGAATACATATTTTAAAAAGAAGAAGGGACATAGGGTGATCTACAAGAGTAGAGGAAAATGTACACAGGTAGATTATATCCTAGGCAGGAGAGTCAATCTGAATGAGATTAAAGACTGCAAAGTGGTGGCAGGGGAAAATGTACTTAGGCAGCATAGGATTGTGGTCTGTAGGAGAACGCTGGATACCAAGAAGAAGAGGAGAGTGAGGGCAGAGCCAAGGATCAAATGGTGGAGGCTGAAAAAGGAAGACTGCATGGTTGAGTTCAGGGAGGAGGTAAGACAGGCATTGGGTGGCAGTGAAGAGTTAGCAGACAGCTGGGCAACAACAACAGAATTAGTAAGAGTGACAGTAAGAAGGGTCCTTGATATGACATCTGGATAGAGGAAGGAGGAAAAGGAACCCTGGAGGTGGAATGGGGAAGTACAGGAGAGTATACAGAGGAAGAAGTTGTCGAAGAAGAAGTGGGATAGTCGGAGAGATGCATAAAGTAGACAAGAGAACAAGGAGACAAGGCATAAGTTGAAGAGAGTGGCAGCGAAGGCTAAAGAAAAGGCGTATGATGAATTGCATGAGAGGCTGGACACTAAGGAGGGAGAAAAGGACCTGTAGTGATTGGCTAGACAGAGGGACAGAGTTAGGAAATATGTGCAGCAGGATACGGTGATAAAGGATAAAGATGGAAATGTACTCACAAGCGAGAATGGTGTGTTGAGCAGATGGAGAGAGTACTTTGAGCGACTGATGAATGAAGAGAATGAGAGAGAGAGAGGATTTGATAATGTGGCAACAGTGAATCAGGTAGTGCAACAGATTAGCAAGGAAGAAGTAAGGATAGCTATGAAGAGGATGAAGAATGGAAAGGCCATTGGTCCAGATGGCATACCTGTGGAAGCATGGAGGTGTTTAGGAAAGATGGCAGTGGAGTTATTAACCAGATTGTTTAACGGAATCTTGGAAAGTGAGAGGATGACTGAAGAGTGAAGAAGTGTACTGGTACCGATTTTTAAGAATAAGGGGGATTTACAGAGCTGTAGTAACTGCAGTGGGAAAAAATTAATGAGCCACAGCATGAGTCTTTGAGAAAGAGTAATGGAAGCTAGGTTAAGAAGGGAGGTGATGATTAGTAAGCAGCGGTATGGTTTCATGCCAGGAAAGAACACTACAGATGCTCTGAGGGTGTTGATGAAGGCCAGAAGGAGTTGCATTGCGTTGTTTTGGACTTGAAGAAAGCATATGACATGGTGCCTCGAGAGGAGGTGTGGTATTGTTTGAGGAAGTCAGGAGTGTCAGAGAAGTCTGTAAGAGTTGTGCAGGATATGTACGAGGGAAGTGTGACAGTGGTAAGGTCTGCGGTAGGAGTGACAGATGCATTCATCGTGGATGAGGGATTACATCAGGAATCGGCTCTGAACCCTTTATTTGCAATAGTGATGGACAGATTGACAGACAAGATTAGACTGGAGTCCCAGCGGACTATAATGTTTTCTGTTGACATTGTGATCTGTAGCGAGAGTAAAGAGCAGGTTGAGGAGTCCCTGGAGAAGTGGAGATATGTTCTAAAGAGGAGAGCAATGAAGGTCATTAGGAACAAGACAGAATACATGTGTGTAAATGAGAGAGAGGTCAGTGGAATTGTGAGGATGCAGGGAGTAGAGTTGGCAAAGGTGGATGAGTTTAAATTCTTGAGATCAGTAGTACAGAGTAATGGGAATTGTGGAACAGAGGTGATAAAGAGATTGCAGGCAGGGCAGAATGGGTGGAGAAGAGTGTCAAGTAATTTGTAACAGACTGGTATAAGCAAGAGTGAAAAGGAAGGTTTAGAGGACGGTAGTGAGACCAGCCATGTTATAACGGTTGGAGACGGTGGCACTGACTGAAAAACAGGAGACAGAACTGGAAGTGGCAGAGTTAAAAATGCTAAGATTCGCATTGGGTGTGACAAGGATGGATAGGATTAGAAATGAGTACATTAGAGGGTCAGCTCAGGTTGGACTGTTTGGATACAAAGTCAGAGAGGCGAGATTTAGTTGGTTTGGACATGTGCAGAGGAAAGATGCTGAGTATAAATAAAAAAATATTGGAATAAGGATGCTAAGGATAGAACTGCCAGGCAAGAGAAAAAGAGGAAGGTCTAAGAGAAAGTTTATGGATGTTATAAGAGATGACATGCAGGTGATGGGTGTAAGAAGAAGAAGAAGAATGAAAGAAGCAGAGTTGATAGCATCATAAAGCGAGCATAAACCTGTATGAAATTGAAGCAGTGGTGACTTTTTGAAAATGCAAAGCAGGTGGCACAATCTCCCGACGAAATGACTGGAATAATCTCAACGTGCCTGTCCTAAAGGAACAGGAAGCAGAGGGTCACTGTCCAAAATGATAGTTCAGGTAACCACCTTACTGACTGCTTAATATGAAATTTGATGCAAGATGAACAAAAGTAAATTCCTGGACAGTATTACAAGGTTACCAAAAATATGGAGCAAAACCTTTTGTAATTAATTATTTTTGGTTGCTCAAGCATGAGTTTCTCTTGGATTTTCCTTTTAACGAACTTCAAAGTTTGAATACTTGCTAAATGCCAGTTGTCATGTATGATATGACTATCATAATAAGGTTAAATGCAGCCTCATAGTAACAAGACATGTGAAATGACAACGCTCATTAAATTTAGGAACACAAAACCACAATGCAACAAGGCTACCAAACTAAAAATAAAAAATTAAAAAAGCAATAAAAATGAAAATGAATACCACATGAACTCAAAAGAAAATGTAGCATGTAAATGTAAATATATATATATATATATATAGGGCAGCACGGTGGCGCAGTGGGTAGCGCTGCTGCCTCGCAGTTGGGAGACCTGGGGACCTGGGTTCGCTTCCCGGGTCCTCCCTGCGTGGAGTTTGCATGTTCTCCCCGTGTCTGCGTGGATTTCCTCCGGGCACTCCGGTTTCCTCCCACAATCCAAAGACATGCAGGTTAGGTGGATTGGCGATTCTAAATTGGCCCTAGTGTGTGCTTGGTGTGTGGGTGTGTTTGTGTGTGTCCTGCGGTGGGTTGGCACCCTGCCCAGGATTGGTTCCTGCCTTGTGCCCTGTGTTGGCTGGGATTGGCTCCAGCAGACCCCCGTGACCCTGTGTTTGGATTCAGCGGGTTGGAAAATGGATGGATGGATATATGTATATAAAAGTCAGTGTGTATGTATGTACAGTATGTTCTGTGACGATGCTGGTTCTCTCCACGCTCCCAACGTCCTTATGTCACTGGTATGAGCTGACAAATGAGGACAAATCTCACATGAAGCCAGGGGATATTTCCAAAAGTGCCAAAGTGCTTTTATTAAAACAATCACAGTGTCCAAACAAAAAGTGCAGTACATCTGGTTTCAATAAATAATCATAAAACCAAGTGTTCAGTGGGGATAAAAACATCAATAAATAAATCCTTTAAAAATCAGAGGTTAAAAATGCAGTCTCTGTCATCCCGATCTCGGCACACCTCCTTCTATCTTTCTCCCCGGCTCACCCATTGCTCCCGCAGCTGGCGGAGACCCAACAGCCACGAGCTTCTTCGGCTAACCTCTGTCTTGGCCTCCTTATGGACGTCACTGCCAGAGCGTTCGAGGTCGGCTCTCCTCCCTTCATCCTTTGCGCTCCCACAGTCGCTCCTCAGATCCCTCGGGAGGACACCAGCTTTGCTCAACCCACTCACTTGAACATTGAGTGGGGCAAACTAGCCCCTAGAGCACCACAACCTAACGCTCCTTCACGGGGCCCCAGCTCATTCTGTCTCCTCATCCAGGTGGCCAGATCATCCTGCTAAGCTACCATTCACTTTCTTTAACCTCTATTATCTTCCCCTTTTCCTCGATCAATCAATTTATCTTTTTTTCTCTATTCCCCCTTTCCTGGTGTCGACCTATATATATATATACACACCCCTGCGCACCTCCGTGGGCGCAGCGCCTAAATCACACACCGCAGGAAACCGATGAGGCAATCGAGAACGATTGCACCCACACGTGCAGGTGCGACTTGCTCCAACTACCTCATTAACTCCCTGTGGTCGTGCAATTGCACCCACCGAGAATGACATGGCTATATGGATTTAAAACCTGGCCCTTTTTTTTTGAAGCTGCGGACCCGCTATACCACATGTTCCAGCATCACTTCCGAAAGGCTAGAGCGATTTTCATGAAACTTGGTACACATGTTTTTCATTGGTCAACTAAGAATACTGTAGGATGAAATCAGCCGTAACCCGCCCCCTTTTGTGTAGGATGGGGGATGATCTTGCGGTCTTATATGCATGTTATCATCCAGTTGACACTCGGAATGACCACCAGAGGGCGAACTGGAGGTGACTGCCAGCATTCTTTATGTTTGAGCACCACCGCGCGCCTGTTGCTTTTAAAATTAAATAGAGTTGGCCTGGTTGGCATCCCAATTATTTTTGGGGCTCATTCTGTCTTTGTGACTTGAACAGCCACCCCCAGGTTTGGTTTACTGGATATACAATTTAAAGAGATTGTTAATTTCATGGGAATTATTACATATGCATTATTTTCACTTTTACTTTAAAACTTTTGTAAAAACAATACTTGTCCTTTATTTCCAGCCCTGGGCGTGGTTACATCTATTTCTTGCAGGACGTATAATGCTGCTTGCATTGTGAAGGGGGTGCGGCTGAACGCATGCCAAGCAGAAGTGGTCAGATCATCTGCTGGCTTTCTGCTGCTGGCGAGCTGCGTGTTTTGCTTGTCGCTTGTTGTTGTTTTAAGAGCTGGGAGCACATGAAGTGTGTCTGCCAACAGCAGTCCAACAACTGCTAGGTTAGATGTCGATGAACTTGTTTTAAATGATGTCTCACTGCCTTGTCTCGCGTGACATTGTAAAAACAATACTTGTCCTTTATTTCTGGCCCTGGGCATGGTTAAATCTCTTTCTCGCAGGATGTATAACGATGCTCGCATTGTCAAGGGGGGGGTGTTTTGCGGCTGAACGCATGCTAAGAAGAAGCCGTCGGATCAACTGTTGTCACGCTGCTGCTGTTGCGCTGCCCGTCAATCTTTTTAAAGCCTGTACAGCAGCTGTCCTTTTGCCGCTCACATTGTGAAGTGGGGGGGGTTAGGGTGACTGAACGCATGCAAGGAGAAGCGGTCAGATCATCTGCTGGGCTTCTGCTGCTGGCGAGCTGTGTGTTTTGCCTGTCGCTTGTCATTGTTTTAAGAGCTGGGAGCAAGTTAAAGTGCCTCTCACGGGACTTCAAATTGTCTTCCAAGAAGATCACGTCTCGTCTCCCTAGTCTCCCTTCCAAAGATTTTTTTATAATATATATATATATATATATATATATATATATATATATATATATATATATATATATATATATATATATATATATATATATAAATACAGCAGACTGTCACAATCTTGCGGTCTTGGAACGTTTCTGGTGTGCTCCGTAAAAGCAACCGACAGTTTTATCATGAAAAATCCTAGTATTATTTGTTTGTCGTTTAATGTTTGTTTTTGTTAACTATATTTTACTCTTGGGCGGCACGGTGGCGCAGTGGGTAGCGCTGCTGCCTCACAGTTGGGAGACCTGGGGACCTGGGTTTGCTTCCCGGGTTCTCCCTGCGTGGAGTTTGCATGTTCTCCCCGTGTCTGCGTGAGTTTCCTCCGGGCGCTCCGGTTTCCTCCCACAGTCCAAAGACATGCAGGTTAGGTGGATTGGTGATTCTAAATTGGCCCTAGTGTGTGCTTGGTGTGTGGGTGTGTTTGTGTGTGTCCTGCGGTGGGTTGGCACCCTGCCCAGGATTGGTTCCTGCCTTGTGCCCTGTGTTGGCTGGGATTGGCTCCGGCAGACCCCCGTGACCCTGTGTTCAGATTCAGTGGGTTGGAAAATGGATGGATGGATGGGATATTTTACTCTTGCATTGTTATTGTAACAGTGTTGTAGTGGTAATAGTGTTAAATCAACCTAATAATAATATTAATTTAATTGACATTTTTTACATTGTCAAAAATTCTGCATGTAAAAAATACACCACAAAACAAAAATTAATCTGTCAAAAAACCTTAAAAGCTTCGCTTTTCCCATCTTTTTTACACTACTTTGAACGTATTCCGTGATTATATTTCGAATAAAATAGGCTGTTATATTATATAAGATAAGTAAGCAATTTTATTTGTGTCTACCATAAACATCCTATATTTATTTTGTGGATTCAGCGGCTCTCTTTGCATTTTTTTGTTTACTCATTAATGAAGTAAATGTCATTTGTTTCGCAACATCGTAGCTAACGTGTTGGTGTTACAATCTATACATATAAAAGGCAAAGCCCTCACTGACTCATCACTAATTAACCCACTTTCCATATAGGTGGGAAGCTGAAATTTGCATTCTCATTCCTTGCAGTGTACTTACAAAAATGTTTCTTGTCTTATTGCAACACCCAATGGCGAGAAACAGGTGTACCCCCTAAACGGTATATATAGATAGGGGAAACCCCTCCTCACTATTTATGCGACTTCCAATATACATAGGAAGTCCAAATTTCCCATGCTCATCCTTTACACTGTACTCACAAACGTTAAGTATGTTTCATTTCTCACCGTGCCCCATAACAAACTTTCGAAAATAACGTCTTCTTTTTGGCAGTTCTCACCATTATGCCGTAAGGAACTTTTATAACTGACCTCTCCTTTTGGCGGTTTCATTCCTTATTTCCATTAACAGATGATTTATTTCATGGCAGACACCAACAAGGGCCGCCCCCAGTCCCCCTTCCTTTTTCCACACAGCCGCTGTCCGTGCTCCTACCACATGGTTGCTTATCACAACGCCAACTGTACATTGCATGCTCAAGAGTTAGCTCAGCAGACAACTTGGTCATTTTACAGCCTGAGGACAGAATTGCAACTGTCATTTACAAAGAGATCCTTACATCCTAAAAATGTGCATTTCTCATACACAATATCCATCCATTTTCCAACCCGCTGAATCCGAACACAGGGTCACAGGGATCTGCTAGAGCCAATCCCAGCCAACACAGGGCACAAGGCAGGGTGCCAACCCACCGCAGTCATACACAATATTTACAATCATAAATTAAACTCTTTACAATCATCAAATTCACTGTCAATACTAAAATAAGCCTACGACAATTACATTGACAATCATGTTATTTTTAAAATGTCTCCCTTTCTTTTTCATAACTTCTTTAACCCACTACTTCTCTGCTGCGAAGCACTGGTATTTTGCTAGTTTATTATAAAACAGAAGGCAACAAAAGAGCAAAACCTGTAAACAGTAGTAAAAATTCCTTATATATTATAATTATTCTTGCAACTCTTTACAGATTAATTTGGTGTCTTTGTAGGTTTTTGCACGGTTGTAAAATTTGATTGTGAGAAGTTCAGGGTGGGTAATTTAGTTTCCCAAAATGCTCACACTGATTTCCTTCTGTAACAGATGTTAGTGGGGAAAACTTGGTTCTGAGAGGCAGTCTCCCCATGTCTATCCACTATAATGGCTTCCTGGTTTGCAAAGGTAACACCAACCAACAAAGCCATTAAGCCCATACACGCATATACAAATATTAAAAACTTGCACAAATTGTAAGTATTTCAGTACAGAAAGCGATAGTCAACATTCTGTAGTCTGTACTTTAGCACAGATTAATGCTTATTACAGCTTCTGCTCAGGCTGTTTATTTGACTTTTTCCTTAAATTTAGTCATTTTATTAAATCTAGCATTTGTTTTACTGAATAGATATAACGTTTGTACAAAATTCCTTTTTTTGTTGGCTTCTTGCTGTGACTCTCAGTTTGCCTTGGTGTAGATATGTTGTTCCCAGTGATTGAGACATTGTCTGATTTTTCTGGCTCTTTGACTTAACTATTATTCTTTGCTTGCACCATGATCCGTGTCAGATTTTGACTAGCATAGTTGGTAAATTCTGAGACTAAAAATGATTTTAATTCTTTATTAATGTTTTGTAATATATAAAAATGTATATATTATATTTTGTATAGTTACATTGTTTTTAGAATTAATTTTGTTGTCTTATTATGAGTACTCATAATATTTTAATTTAACATATAATGCTCTAGGCCGGGGTGGCAAACTCTAGTTCTAGAGTGCTGCAATGACTGCAGGTTTTCATTCTAGCCATCTTCTTCATTAGTTTTTGCTGCTAATTACTCCTTAAGAAGTATAATTCATCCATCCATCCATTTTCCAACCCGCTGAATCCGAACACAGGGTCACGGGGGTCTGCTGGAGCCAATCCCAGCCAACACAGGGCACAAGGCAGGGAACCAATCCCGGGCAGGGTGCCAACCCACCGCAGGACACACACAAACACACCCACACACCAAGCACACACTAGGGCCAATTTAGAATCGCCAATCCACCTAACCTGCATGTCTTTGGACTGTGGGAGGAAACCGGAGCACCCGGAGGAAACCCACGCAGACACGGGGAGAACATACAAACTCCATGCAGGGAGGACCCGGGAAGCGAACCCAGGTCCCCAGATCACCCAACTGCAAGGCAGCAGCGCTACCCACTGTGCCACCGTGCCGCCCAAGAAGTATAATTCTTTTGCTTTAATTTTAATTAACTTGATTTAAGCCACTTAGTTGTTTCTTTTTCTTTAATTAGCTGCCAAACAATAATGAGACACAAAGCAAGGTGCCACATGACCAGCTCACCCGTGCCCATCACACAATATCTGAAAATCATGAAAGGTGAAGGACTCAGTAAGGTTGATCTCTCAGGTCCCCAAAACATTTTGACAATGTTCTTAGAAAAAACAGAAAATCAACAGTTATGGAAATGTCTGCTATATCAGAATGAGAGCAACAACAAGCCATAGAATTAAATAATGAGTTTAATTAACGGCAAGAATTTGCTTCTCATTAAGAAACTGGTTGGAGTGAAATTAGTTGGAGTTTGAAGCCCCAATTTAGCTGGTCAACTGTTGACTTGTTTCACATTTGATTTCTGTTTGGCTGTCATTTAATGAAGAAAATAATTCAGAGCACTGAATCCTTAAAAACAGGGCCATTAAAATGAAGGGAAAAAGAAGTTAATTACACTGGTCAACAAGCATTTTGCTACTGGGATTCTTTCATCTGTACTTTAACAAATTTCACTTGCTGACTCCAAATCGGAAAACCATTTTCGTCCAGCTCATCCCATTTTTTAGTTATGATGTTCCAGGTCTTGGACAACTAGGGTGACTGGACAGTAAAGGCGATGCGTTTCAGCATTTAAGAAATAAGTTTGGTCTCGAGAAAAGTGAAGCCAAAATTAAGGAAGGTGTTTTAGTTTGCCCTGAAATCCGTGAACTGATGCTTGACGTTGAGTTCAAAAGGAAACTGAAGCCAACTGAATCAGCACCCTCATTCATGCAGGTTGTCCAGAATTATTTTCTTGACAGTCACATAGCAGAGAATTATACTGAGCTTATGGAGAATATGCTGAAAGTATATTAGCTTACGGGAGCCAGAATGTCACTGAAGATGCATTTTTCACATTCTCATCTCAACTTTTTTCCACCAAATCTAAGTGATATCAGAGATGAGCATGGGGAAAAATTTCATCAAGATATAAAGGTGATGGAAAACTGATATCGGGGAAAATTCACTCCAAGCATGATGGATGATTACTGTTAGTTCCTGCAAAGAGAGATGGATGTGCAGTACAAGCGCAAAAGCGAGTACCTCCAACATTTTTGGGCACGCTGACCTCACTTTTATATTGAGGTAAACTGACATAAATATGCTTTAACTTGTCTCTGGTATCGTCTTCTGGTTTGTTTTCAGAATAAACACATCAAAACAATTTTGGTGGGACATAGTCCAAACTCTAGATATCGTGTTGATATATTATATTGATATTCAAAAGTCAATGATGTGTATTGCGAAAACCTGATGTGCTAGCTTAATTTCGATTTCATATATGAAATCAGTGTAAAACACTTAATGAAGAGATGCTCTGAAGTTCCCAGAAGCAAACAAAAAATATTTTTTTAGACCAGTGTTAGCAGTGAAAACTGGTCACTGATTAGGAAAAAGATTAGAATGAAAAACTGCAGCCACTGCGGCACTCCAGGACTGGAGTTTCCAACCCTGCCCTAGGCTTACCCGTGAACTTGTATTTTAAAAGAATATGTAAAATTAATTTGATTTCAATTAAAATTGTGTGTTCCATTTATTCAACATTAATCAAGAAATAGCTCATATTATAGAATGAAAAACTCTTCACTTAAACAATGATCAGTAGTAAAGTTAAAAATGAACCTGAACACAGTTTGGAATTTAAACCAAACATAACTATTCTACATTTGACTTAATAAAGGATGGACACTAAGGGACACTGGTACAGCACTTGTGTTTCACCCAGGCTGGTAGTTTGGCACCAGGGAAGTACACTAAATTCTGTGTGGACACCTTTTCAAATCCTACCTTTCTGTTCATGTCAACTGCTGCTAGTACAGATTAAAGTGGCTAGATTTTATTGTCTAGAGACAATACAATAAAATTTTTCACAAGTTCTGGCCAAGCCCAGCAGAATAATAGTAATAGTATGGTTATATCTGACATAACATAACCAGTTGATCAAAAAAAGTGTATTCAATAAAATATGGTAGAAAAACAAGGTCAGTTAGCAATGGTAATTGCAAAAGGCACAGCTCAATTCTGTATGATCTTTGCCATCTGACCATGTAGCCACATCCTAAGCTTTCTAGAATACATTATAGTGCTGGCTATTGTCTATGATTTTTGACTGATGAAATGCTATGAATGTCTGTGAGTGTGTCTGTTGTTAATTTTCACCTCTACGCAAATGACTCCCAGTTATACCTTTCTTTTAATTGATTGTGTTAGTGAATTAAAGGAGTGGATGGATGAGAACTACTTGTCTTTAAACACAGATAAAACAGAGATGTTAATTATTGGAGGGAATGATGCTGATTGCAACAATATTCTGTCATCATGTAACTCAGGTGGAATCACCATTAATTTTACTGAATCAGCCTGCAATCTAGATGCTGTCTTTGACTCTAGCATGTCATTTAAAGTGCACATTACAAAATTATCCAAAATGTGTTTCTTCCATCTTAAAAATCTTGGTAAATTAAGGTATTTTCTAAATAGGCAGGATACTGTGAAATTAATTCATGCATTTATTTCTAGTAGGATTGACTACTGCAATGCAGTGTTAACTTGATTTTCAAATTGTTCTTTATACAGCTTTCAATTAAACCAAAATGCTGCTGCAAGAATTATTTCAAGAAAAAAATACAAACACATGACTCCAGTTCTTAAATCCTTACACTTGCTCCTGGTTAAGTTTAGGACAGCTTTCAAAATCCTACTTTTAATATTTAAAGCCTTAAATGGCCAAGGTCCGGCTTACTATGATCTGCCAACTACTATAAGAGATGCCGCTTCAGTCTCAGCTTTCAAATCCTGAAAGACTCATTACTTCAGTTTAGCTTACCCAGAACAGAGCTGCTAATTAGCTGTGCAGAATGCAACTCTGTTCTTAGTTGTCAGCATTAAAACATAAGCAATATGATAGTTATAATTTGTTACTAACCCTCGCCTATTCTGTTTCTCTTCTCTGTACCACTGCCCACTTGCCAAGTGGTTTTCCCTGCTGTGGGATACAGCCCAGACAAAGACAGGCAGACACAGATGGTTTACACCCAAACACACGTTTATTCATATTTACAAGTGAATATCCAACCACACACAACCCAGTGCCCCAGCACTAAGCACCCTCAGTCCAGGCCTCTATCACAATGCCTCTCCTTCGCTGCCTCCAGTCCTCTCCACCGAGCTACGTCCACTTCCACATGACTCCAGCTGACAAATGGAGGGAGGCAGTCACTTTTATGTTCACCCGGATGTGCTCCAGGTGCCTCCCAATGAACTTCCACCGGCACTTCCTGGTGTGGCGGAAGTGCCAGCTGAGCACCCGGAAGCACTCCTGGTGTCCCTGGTAATCCTTCCACCAGCACCTCTGGGTTGTATTGCAAAAGAAAGGTATGGTTATTTTACACAAAAGTCTTGGTACTAACAGTGCTTGAGTGAAGGCTTTAAATGTATATATATATATATTTATATGTATATTGCAAACAAATAATGTGTCTGGATATGTGATTGCGCTTTTTTAGTAAGTGGAATCTATTTTTAGATTTTTTATGCAAGGTTAATTAATTTCTTGCCTTTTCTTTTACTTTCGTCATTTGTAATGTTAGATGAAACAGAGGAAAAATGTTAAATGCTTTGTCAGGATTATAGAGGAGTCTGACAGAATATATTTATAGATTTTGTAATGGGGCTGAGTCAAGCAGAAAATAAGGTCTTGTACACTTATTAGCCAAAGTGTATTTATAATGAATATTGTTTTAAGCATACAGGTACTGTTTGCCTGACAAGTGAGATATTATTTTAATTTAATGCTCTTACATAATTTTTTGACACACCTAAAATACATTTTTCAGTTACACATCACAGAATCAATTTAAAATGGTTTGTTTTATATGCTGTCTTTCTTTTTATTGGTGGACAATGAAAAATGGCTTAACTGATTTTAGATGATTAAGGTGCATTAATATTTTGGACATTATTTATTTTTAATTTTTCAGACCAGAAGAAAAATGTTCATTAATCTGTGGAAACCTGAAAGCTTTGTATTTAATTTTCTCACTGTACTATTGCCAATGAATACATGTTTACCGTCTTGCTTTACATGTTAACAGTTATGCTTATGATCCTCCTGGCATCTTGCTGGTAAAAGAAAGACCAATATCTTGCAAATTCCTGGAAGAAATCTGTCTGACCACTTTTTTATTCAGTTGTCTGTGCTGCTTTCCTCTTCTCATTCTTCTCCTCCCCCCACTGTATCCTTCTGTCGTCACCTCCATTCCCTCTCTCTCACCCATTGCTCTTCTATAGTCCCCTCTGCTCTCCCTCCTCCTGACCACTCCTCCTCTCTTGACACCAATACTGCCATAGACACGCTATGCTCAACTCTGTCCTCCTGTCTTGACAGTATTTGTTCTCTCTCTTCCAGTCCTGTATGTGAAAGACCCTCCTGTCCATGGCCTAAGTACTCCGCAATCAATGGACTGAGCTCAGGACGTCTGAAAGGAAATGGAGGAAGCCAAGTACCAATCCCTTCCTGCATTCTTTTCTTCTGCCACCATCAATGCTAAGGTAAGATTCTATCAGACTAGAATTAACACTTGAATCTCTGAGGCCTACAAAAAAACTCATAATCCCAGGCCACCTTAAATTCTTTCAGACCTCTCCATTAGCATGTTTTGTTTTGTAAATGTGTCAATCAGCACAAGTAGCAAGTAGCCTGCTATCTAATCCCCCCACCACCGCAGCTCAACTCAGGCAAAAAGTTCTCCAAGCTCAAGTCTTGTTTATCTGGGTGTGAGGTGCCTGGAGTTGTATAGGGTAAATAATATATCGCTGTTTGGAACACATGCATTTCATGTGTTCCGTGTCTACAAAGATCTATGTAAATGTAGGATGACAGGAAATGCGAGAAATGCTAGTAAAGTTAAACACATATCTAAAACAGAAACTTTTTTCATGTTATAGTACTAACGACATCATTTTGACATGAAGTGTATAATGTGTGAAGACTGAAGATGTATGAGTGGACATTTTTTGCAGGGAGGGCTTCAGTTCTCTTGCTCCAATGTAGAATCCTAATCCTCATCTGAGTTCACTCTGTTATAGTATGTCTTCATTTGAAAACTAACAGTATCAGATCAGGGGGAGCGTGAACGTGACTGAGAGAATAAAATTGAATAATGAAGCAAAACGCTAACATAAATGTGCACCGCCTGTTACAGACTCAACTAAATCAAATGAATGTTTTTATTTTATAATAGTAATAATAATTAATTTAATTGTTAATGATTAAAAAATAGAGCTGAACATTCCTTTGCCTGTATTTATTAAAAAAATACATATTAAACTTTTAAAATCCCACCAAACTGACCTGTTGGCCCTATAACTTTTGCTGCTTTGTTTCAGCACCACTGGACTTGCAGCACATTCTGACAGAAAAAAATCACATACTGGCACATTCTAAATAATTTCTGTGCATTTCCTATGCACCAACATTTCCCTGTCAGAGTATTAGAAATCACCTCAAAAATATTAAACCTGCAAGTAGCATGCCTATGACCTGTCAACCTCATTTTCCTCCCATCTTATCTTTATCAGAGGGTGGTGAAGGTAGTACAGAATACTACCTTTTCCTTAGGGCATATATAATACAAACTGCCTTAGAAAGCAAACAGGATAATTAAAGACCTCTGCCATGCTTCCCTTACACCCATAGATTTAGAGACAATTTTTATCCAAGGGTCTTAAGGTTACCAAACAACCAGTCATAATAACCACAACCTACCAGGTGTTATCATCAGAGGAAAATGATTAGACATACAGGAATCAATATATAGCAGGTGAAGGTTGGGGTGGAGGGGAAGTTTGTAAAGGGAGGTAGATTAAAAAGGTAGGGTTAGGAAGGTGTTGGTCATAAAGTCTTTTTTATTATTTGAGTATTCTTCTTTTTAAGCCTGCATATGCTGGGTTCATGTCCGAGTGTTTGTTAATAGCATTTTCATTAAAGAGCCATGATTCTGCCAACTCTCTGGCACTTTTAGTATTGGCCCTGAATTTTGCTTTCATAATGTCCCAGTTAAACATGTGTCCGGTGAACTTACATGTATGTAAATCAGAGACCATGGATCTTTCCTTCTGCTGGCATTGCAATGTTTCTGTATATGTTTTGCGAGTCTTTTAGATGTTTATCCCAAGTATACTGCTGGGCATGCATTGCATGGAATGCTGTAAACTTTTTGTCTCTTGTGTTGATTTTTTGCTTTTGGCATTGAAAAGGACAATCCGCAACATGTTTGCTGGTCTTAACTCCATATCTGGACAGGACGCATGCTGTACCTTCTGACATGCCGCAATGATTAGGGAGGGTGTGGTACATGTAGTGAGGGACCAAGTAGGAATTGACTGTTTGCTGAGGTCTGGGGCTTCTCCTATATAGGCATTGTTTAATAATAATGTGTCTTGGGGTATCCATTTGATGGGAATAGATGAAAAAGACAACACATTTCATTCTTTTTTGTGTTCATTGTGTTACATCCATCCTTCCATCCATTATCCAACCCGCTATATCCTAACTACAGAGTCACAGGGGTCTGCTGGAGCCAATCCCAGCCAACACAGGGTGCAAGGCAGGAAACAAACCCTGGGCAGGGCGCTAGCCACCGCAGAGCACACACACCAATAGCACACCAAGCGCACACACTAGGGACAATTTGGAATCGCCAGTGCACCTAACCTGCATGTCTTTGGACTGTGGGAGAAAACCGGAGTACCCAGAGGAAACCCACGCAGACACGGGGAGAAAATGCAAACTCCACGCAGGGAAGCGAACCCAGGTCTCCTAGCTGCGAGGCAGCAGCTCTACCACGGTGCCACCATCATTGTGTTATGTGTTACAATGGGTGTTAATCTTTTTGAACGATGGAAAAAGAAATGAATGGAGGCATCAATTTCCTTGATGTTTTCTTTGAAAGAGGTAACAACGCCGGTTTAATTACAAGTGTTTCTCGCAAGGAATGTTATGCAGACAAAATACTACATTTTTCTGGCAACCACCCTTCATCATATAAACGAAGTTTCAGATCTGTAAAAGCTTCATTGGTGGTGTGTTTCCATAATAAGTTCATATAAAACTCGTTTTGTAAATTGTTGCATGATGGTTGACATCTTCGGGGTGTTCGTTGGTGGTTTGAATCGTAAGCATTTCGGAGTTACATCATGCCTGATACAACTATGGAGGAAGAAGAGTTTTTCATAGCTGTGTGCTTCATGGAGTGCCGAAGTTTCCCATTGTCTAATACATTGGATGCACAAGAAATAAAGTGCAACGTCTCCAGCCAGCTACACACAGGACAGCCGACCACACATATTTCGACAAGTGAACAGAAAGCTTTATGATCACTACGGAATGACAACAGCATCATTATCACACCAGCCGACAAAGGAGGTGCAACTGTTGTCTTTGACAAGGAACAATACACCACAGCTATGGAAGAAATGCTTTCTGACACTAACACATATCAACAGCTGAGTAATGACACAATGAAAACTACACTTAATAGAATAAACAATACTCTGACCAAACTCCGATATAACAACCACCTGGATGCACAGAATTATTACAAAATGAAATCCAATGATGCTAACTGCCCTGAATTTTACGGACTCCCAAAAATACATAAAACACCACTGAAATTCAGACCAGTGGTCAGCATAATAGGCGGACCATCTTACAACTTGTCAAAAAGACTTTTCCAGTTACTCAAACATTTAACTTATGACTCTGAATATTCAGTGAACAGCGCTGAGTTGGCATTACAGCGCTTGAAAGATGTATCCATCGCCGAGGACGAGATCATGATCTCATTTGACGTTGTGTCGCTATACACCATGATTCCGATTCATCTGGCCACAGAAACACTATTAATGAGACTGGAAGCAACCACACCATAGAGACAAGAACCAAACTGTCCATTAAAGACATAATGCATCTAATATCACTTTGCCAAAAAACTCACTTTCATTTCAACAGCAAATACTACACTCAGAAAGAAGGCATGCCAATGGGATCGCCGTTATCAGGACTTCTAGCGGAACTGGTAATGCAGTGATTTGAAAACATGGCTCTATCCCAGTTCACACCCAGAATTTGGATACGCTATGTAGACAACACATTTGTCATACTAAAAAATGACCAGCTGAATGAATTCTACAACCACATCAACACAATATTCCCTGCAATCCAATTCACAATGGAAAAAGAAATTAACCGACACATCAGCTTCCTGGACATCAAAAGAAATAATGACGCCACCCTGACCACAAGTGTTTGCTGTAAAGAATGCTACGCAGACAAGATATTACAATTCACCAACAACCACCCAGTATCTCATAAACGGAGTTGTGTTAAAACTCTATTCAGAAGAGTCCACACCCATTGTAATACAAAGGAAACAAAAATGAATGAGAGACGCTATCTGTTCCATCTCTTCACTTCAAACGGATACTCAAAAACATTCATTAATCCGAGCTTGCACAGAAGACACCAAAAAACTTAGCAAACAATCGACTTGAATCAGAACCTCCATCCCACCTGGCACTCACTCCCTTATCACCACAAGGTGTCTGAAGGTACAGTGTGTATCCTGGCCAAGTCAGGCATCACAATAGCACACAAACCCACGAACAATTTGCGTACGGTCCTCTTTAATGCTAAAAACAAGAAATCGACAGCAGAAACACAAAACGCAGTTTATAGTATTCCATGCAGTTCTTGCTCAGCAGTATACATAGGACAAATTTCAAAAAGAATCGCAACACGTATACAGGAACATCACAATGCTGTCAGAAGAAAGGACTCAATATCATTGATCTATACACATACTAAATCAACAGGACATACATTTAACTGGGACAATATACAAGTAAAATTTAAGGCCAGTACTAAAAGTGTCAGAGAGCTGGCCGAATCTTGGCTATCAAATGAGAACGCCATCAACAGACCATTGGACATAAATCCAGCATATGCAAACTTAAGAAGAACATGTTCATAATAAATAAACTGTACACCCAATACCCCCCCTCCTGATCACACTGACTTAGCCACCCCCCCACACGTAATTTTTTGCTATATATTGCCTTTGATTCTGGGCGGCACGATGGTGCAGTGGGTAGCGCTGCTGCCTCGCAGTTGAGAGATCTGGGGACCTGGGTTCGCTTCCCGGGTCCTCCCTTCGTGGAGTTTGCATGTTCTCCCCGTGACTGCGTGGGCTTCCTCCGGGCGCTCCGGTTTCCTCCCACAGTCCAAAGACATGCAGGTTAGGTGGATTGGCGATTTTAAATTGGCCCTAGTGTGTGGGTGTGTTTGTGTGTGTCCTGCGGTGGGTTGGCACCCTACCCAGGATTGGTTCCTGCCTTGTGCCCTGTGTTGGCTGGGATTGGCTCCAGCAGACCCCCGTGACCCTGTGTTCGGATTCAGCGGGTTGGAAAATGGATGGATGGATGGATGGATGCCTTTGATTCTTGTAAGTCTAAGCATTATCCTCTGATGAAGACCCCTGGCAGGGGTTGAAAGCTCAGGAATAAAAACTACTTTATGATACGTGATTCATCTTTTCTCCCTTTGTTGATCTCCAGCTGCAAATATGCAAACCGTATCACAGACCTTCTCTTCCATATATATATATATATATATACTATATATAGTCACACATGCACATCAGAAGGTTACTTTGCAGGTTCAGCTTAGATATCTAATACCACTCTAAAATGAGAAAGGGTGCTGCAGCTAACTTATCTGTTACCTGTTTCTACCTCAACAGATCTGAAAAGACACCAACTGAGGGTAAATGACACTGCCTCTTCTGGGCCAAGGAAGGAATTCCCCACAGGGCAGCAATTTTGAGTGAAGGCTATAGCTATGTTTAACACTAGAATTACCAAAGCCTACAAAAAAACTCATAAATCTGGCCCACCTTAAATCCCTTCGCTCTTCTCCGTCAGCGTCTTTTGTCTTGTAAATGTGCCGATCAAGACAAGCAGCAAGCAGCCTACTATTCCATCCCCCCACCGCTGCAGAACGGCCACAAAGTTCAGCCTGTTCCAGCCTTTATTATTTGGGAGTAAAGTGCTGGAGTTTTATAATGGAAATAATAGGACGTTATTTGGAACACATGCATTTCATGTGTGTTCTGTTTCTACAACAATCTGTGTAAACACATTGTTAAAACAGAAACGTTTTCATATTTTAGTAATAAATGACAAAATGTAGACATAAACTATATAATGTATAAAGCCTGAAGTGCAAAGATCAAATAAACACTTTCACAAAAGGTTCAAGGATGACTCAATAGCTTCTGTGGTGCAGAGCTAAGAATTGCTGACTTGTAATCAAGAGTCCCTTTTACGATCCTGAGTGCCTCATATATTTACCGTTTTGAGTAGTGAGCTGCTCTTATCCTCTTTAATAAAACCCCTGTGTGCGTCCAGTGTCCGTGTGTGTCTTCTGGTGAAGTGCGCATGCGCGGGGCTTCAAAGCAGATGCTTCAAAGGCCACCTGATGCATCACACAAGACAGAGAGGGTGAAACCTATAAAATATCGCTTGGTCGATCCAATCGGATTTTGGTAAATGAGGTAAGACCTAAAACATAAGGGACGAAAAATCCAATCGGGTACTGAGACAAGGGGACCAGCTTTCCCAAAGAGGTGGGATTAGTGTTTGTTGTTGTGCAAGTGTTCACTCTGAGGATGTCAGCTTGGCTCGGTAAAGTGTAAAGTGTCAAGTCGTTGAAGGGGTTTTCCTAAATATACGAATTTTCTTGATGTTACAATAGGATGACTTTTAAAAGTAGATTTATTTTCGCGCACATGAAATCCTTTGCTGGGGAGACGCCACACATACAATAATCAGCGGCATGCCAGCACAGATTAAAATACTTGCTAGGGAACTGCACAGTACTTTCTGGAGAGACGCAACAGGCATGATTATCAGCTGCACGGCAGACATTACAACAGTTGCTGGGGAGAATCTGCTGATTACCCACTGTTGTGACAGAAAATTAAACGCATATTACGGACATCAAAGCCAATATTACTGTCAGAGAAAATTACGGGCATTTTACGGAGATACAAACCAGTATTACTGCGAGAGAAAATTAAAGGCACACAATACAATGACGCATATTACAGCCACATACAAGCCAGTAAATATACAGCCATTTAATATAGACTGTTCCTACTAATGTTTATGCATTACTGTTCTAGCGCCCGTTTTTGTAACGAGCTTAATGTCTAGTTGTTAATATTATACAATAAACACATACATTTAATTTGCGTCTGTAACATTTGCTGTAAATGTATAGTACTTGTAAAAGTTATCTTTTTTTTTTTTTTTTTTTTTTATTCTCTCAGTCACGATCATGATACATAGTACCTCCCCCCAGGGATCTGACGCTTTTACTTTTTATCTGAAACTGGGAATAACTATAAATGTGAGTGGTGTTTTGAGACAATCGAACTGGAAATTCTCTGATCTGGACGGATAAAAGCTGACACACAAACGCTGGAGAATCTGCCTTATTCGTATCTCATTGTCACTTGAATTTTTTTATTCAATTTTATTGAGTGTTCCTGCTTACACTGAATTAGTATTCGCCTCATGGTCCATAATGTCAAAGCCGCACTGATAAAAAACGGAGACGTAGGTATATATGATATTTGGAATTATTCATTTTATGACCTGTATAGTACATTTCGGAAAACATTGTAGCACGGATGCAACATTATTCATATTATTCATATTCATTCGCGTACCTTCTTGCGCTTGTAATCAGTGACCATGTTTTTTTTTTCCCCGATCTTGTCCAGTCTGCACAGGACTCCAGGACATGCAGAAGAAAGAATGTTCCTCTGCATGGTGAGCCATGGACGCTCTTCTTTTCTCGGTGGACCACGTACATGCCTTGCACAGTACATGTGCATTGATCGCCACCAGGTCAAGCTTGTTATAGCACAAGCAACCGGCCACCTGTGTGCTCCTGCATGCACTGAATAAGCTCACGCCTTCTGGTGCATGCTGTTAGCCCAGCACAGGGGAAAAAAAAGAAAGAGACAAATATATACAACATTTTGAAGAAATCTTTGTATGACCTGAATAATACCAATCAGAAAACATCCATCCATCCAGTTTCCAACCCACTGAATCCAAACACAGGGTCACGGGGGTCTGCTGGAGCCAATCCCAGCCAACACAGGGCACAAGGCAGGAACCAATCCTGGGCAGGGTGCCAACCCACCGCAGGACACACACAAACACACCCACACACCAAGCACACACTAGGGCCAATTTAGAATCACCAATCCACCTAACCTGCATGTCTTTGGATTGTGGGAGGAAACCGGAGTGCCCGGAGGAAACCCACGCAGACACGGGGAGAACATGCAAACTCCACGCAGGGAGGACCCGGGAAGCAAACCCAGGTCTCCTAACTGCGAGGCCGCAGCACTACCACTGCACCACCATGGTAAAGCACCTGTGTCATGTCTTGGGTGTCCTTTGTACCATCTGCAACACTGATCTGTGGATCAACCCTAAAAAGCATTATGTTGGGTTGACCAAGGGTACATGGTCAGAGAAAGATAAGTCAAGCCAAAGTGGTCACCAGTTGCTGCTATAAGAGAATGGCCCAGGCCACAACAAAAAAATCCAGGCTTTTGTAGGTCTCATGGGTTATTATCATAGGTTTGCTTCCTGGTTTTCTGAAAGAGCAGCACCTTTGAATGACTTTATAAATTAAGGGCACCAAATATGGAAACTGAGGCTCCTGAAGATGGCCTTAATGTCAGTTCCTGTTCTACTCACCTGTAACTTCTCACAACCATTCCTCCTCCAGATTAATGGTTTGGAAACTGGTTTGGGCACTGTGTTGAGCCAAGTCATTGACGGAGCTGAACACCCCATAATGTATCTCTGCCAGAAATTGTTGGACCAGGCGAAGAGGTATGTGGAAATAGAACGGAAAGCTCTCGCAATCAAGTGGGCTATAACCCATTTCAGGTATTACCTCCACATCCCTCTCCAGTGGTTAAGTTCACACAGGAACTCTGACTTCAGAGTCACCTGGTGGTTCCTTAGTCTCGAGCCCCACAGTACAGTACAGAGTACAACACAGTTGAGGCTCTCTTCACACCAATGCCAGTGCCCTCTCTCGGATCCATGGCCTCACAGCTAAAGCCACTCATACTCTAAGGCTGACCTAAAGGGACAGGGTGTTTCACATATGTGCATCAGAGGGTCACCTTCTAGGCTCAGCTGAGGTATTTAATACCACCCTGAAATGAGAGAGAGAGCTGCCACTAACTTTATCACCTGTTTCTACCTCCAGAGCTCTGAGAAGAAGTCCACTAAGGACAAATGACGCTGTCCTTTCCAGACCATGTTCTAAAAACCCAGGAAGGCTTCTGTCTTTGAGTTGAGGAAAGGAAAAAAAAGAGTTCCCTGCTGAGACAAGACCTGCTCAAATGAGCAACAGTTTTGAGTCAAGGAGAAGAATACAACCGTGTTAAAATTTTGCATTGTCATTGTGCATTTATTTTGTTACTTTTGTTAAAAAAATTAAACAAGATGACCTGCCTCCAGATGTAACTTTTAAGCTTCAGACGTCTTTCTTTTGATCCTGGGTTCTTCTACCATTTGACCACTATATACAATATGTGAACAGGAGCTAGGATAATGTAATTTGAGGTCTCCAAAAGTACCACACAAACTTTACTGGCCAGCCCAGAAGAAGCTCACCCCAAACAAGCCAGTCCACAACTACCAGCTGGGGCTTAGCCTAGGCTTGGCGCAAAATGGAGAAAGTGGCTTTTAAAATTCATTAAATACGTATAAATACAAACCCAATGATTACAGATTAAGGATTTATGCAACTAAATAAGGAAAAGAACAAATAGTACTCAAAGAGCAAAAGAAGAGATGCCTATAAATTAATCCAAACCATATAAGTCCCAATATGCAAAACTAATGGCAGACACAGAAAACAGAGCCACATAAATAATAAAACCATAAAATCCAAATAAATAACAATACTCTCCAAACCAAACACAATGAACCTCTGCTGCATATCTGCTATTCACAGTCATTTTTAGCCATATGGAGGATCCAATAGCAGTGATATTAGGGTGGTGCTAGCAGTTGGGGCCCCACCCACAAAGTACTGTGATCCCTCGCTATATCGCGCTTCGCCTTTCGCGGCTTCACTCTATCGCGGATTTTATATGTAAGCATATTTAAATATATATCGCAGATTTTTTGCTGGTTCGCGGATTTCTGAGGACAATGGGTCTTTTAATTTCTGGTACATGCTTCCTCAGTTGGTTTGCCCAGTTGATTTCATACAAGGGACGCTATTGGCAGATGGCTGAGAAGCTACCCAACTTACTGTTCTCTCTCTCTCTCTTGCGCTGACTTTCTCTGATCCTGACATAGGGGGTGTGAGCAGGGGGGCTGTTTGCACACATAGACGATACGGACGCTCGTCTAAAAATGCTACCTTCTGTGTGCAGCTGCTTCGTGAAGCGACATGCTGCACTGTGCTTCGCATACTTAAAAGCTTTTTGACTTTGTTTTTCTCTGTCTCTCTCTCTCTCTCTCTCTCTCTCTCTCTCTCCCTGCTCCTGACGGAGGGGGTGTGAGCTGCCGCCTTCAACAGCTTTGTACCGGCGGTGCTTCGCATACTTAAAAGCCAAGCAGCCCTATTGATTTGTTTGCTTTCCTCTCTGTTTCCTTTGAAGAGGAAGATATGTTTGCATTCTTTTAATTGTGAGACAGAACTGTCATTTCTGTCTTGTCATGGAGCACAGTTTAAACTTTTGAAAAAGAGACAAATGTTTGTTTGCAATGTTTGAATAACGTTCCTGTCTCTCTACAACCTCCTGTGTTTCTGCACAAATCTGTGACCCAAGAATGACAATATAAAAATAACCATATAAACATATGGTTTCTACTTCGTGGATTTTCTTATTTCGCGGGTGGCTCTGGAATGCAACCCCCGCAATGGAGGAGGGATTACTGTACAAGGAACATAAGAAGATTTAATGAGGTTGTACATAAATACTTAAAAAATGAGTAAACATAACAGAAATAACATAAAAACATGAAAAAAAATAATAAAACAAAATATGCATAAAAGCTGGCTATAATATAACACATTTCAAATATGAATGCTATTTTGTTGTTTGTGTGTGTGCCTTTTTTTACTATTGTATTACTATCACTGTTCTGTGGAGATATGCAAGTACAAATTTTATTGTACTGGAATAAACTTGAACTTTGCTTCACTTTGTTCTATTGGAAATGTTTCTCCTCAATTTACACATGTAAGAAAGACACAAACCTGTCATCCGTTTAGTTTAGGATCAAAAATGGCTTTTGTAAACCAAGGCACTCCAATTTATACATAAACTCAATGGAGAGTTTTCATTACACCAGTTTTGTTGCTACCTCCTTTTCCCTATCTCTGTTACACAGCTTATATAAGGTTTGAAGGAGGCTATCAAGCACTTCACAATATTTACAATACATACATGATTTGTTTGAGCATCTTGCATGGTGTTTTTGTACCATTTTATTGAGTGTAATCTTACTATATAAATATGTAAGTATGTAGGATGTTCTGAGCTTACCAATTTAAAGTGTGTTATAAAGAAGTAACAGTCAGGTTTAATGGCCATACCTGTAGATTTTTGTAAATTCTTCTGTTGCTTTTAACTGATAGAATTAATAACACAGAAAATAGATTTAGCATACACTCAGCAGATTTATTTATATTCTCATCTTTGGAATACAATAGCATGAATTTTTTCTTTATCTCAAACTGAATACTGTATATCTTAATGACATTAGCACAAGGTGGACAAGCAATATACAATTTGCATTACTGTAAAAGATCATAAATAAGCTTCCAAATCAGGAAAGTTGGCCTTTTTGGCATTTTATTAAAGCTGTTTATGTAATATAAATTAGAAATGTTAATGTCTATATCATATTTCCAGTTTTGAGCATCCACAAAAATGTAGAATCTGTTTTTTTTCTTGTACTGAATGGAAAAAAGCAGTTGAGTTTGAGCTTCCGAAAATTTTTTGAAAAATAATCCTGGTGTTAAATCTATATGGGACTGAAGCCTTTCAGGGCTGGTATATTTACAGGATATTATTGAGTCAGATAGCCAGCAGCCAGGGTTTTGTCTTGTGGACTTCTCTCTGGCTCACAGACATGTTCCTAAAATGTACTAAAAACTGGACTATATGTTATCAAATAGAAGAGAAAATGTAAAATATGAGAAAATAGCATAGGAATTCAGATTTATTTATCTATTGTCATACACGAGCGCTTAGGAGACTGTCAACAAGCCCAGAGGTGAGTGAAGGTGTAAAAGATGAAGGATTGTTTGATGGTATTGATATCTCTTTCCCTAACATTTCAGAACCAAAGAAGACAAATAAGCATTCACCACTTCACATTCCAGAAAATGGCTGTCCATCTACTATTCCATCCTCCCCGTCACTTCCGGCTCCCATTGATGACATCACTTCCGGGCTCCCTTTGATGACATCACTTTCGGCTTCTGATGATGATGCCAATCCTGTCCTCCCCGGATGACATCACTTCCTCCTTAATTAATCAGCAGCCATTTTGTATAAAAGCACCTTCAAAACTTCTGTACTTTGTCGAATACCTGCATTTAAACAGTTTTGACCAAATTGCTACCTGATCCTAACAATATAAGGGGCCAATCCCCAACTCTTTATACTTGTTTTTGTGACTTCTTATCACACTATCATCACAGGAAACTAGGAAATAGCTTTCAAGTTATTTCTATCAAGTAAAAGGCACTCCCGTCACTAACATTATTTGACATTGATCAACACATTATAGAATATTTTGTCAGTTTCTGAGATTTTGAATAAAAGTAAATGTATTTGTGGATTCAATACAATTCTGTTCTTGTTCCCAAATAATTACAAACCAATACATATAATTTACCTAAATCTCATAGTATTTTAATTAGTTAATTATTAATTAATGTCACTATAACCTTCACAGAGCTTTTTGTGTATCTCGTCTCAACGATAACATATTGACTAACATACTAAAGGCTTCTAAGCAGATGCCATTTCCTTCTTTTGTCATTTTTTTATTAAAACGTTTTAAAATATTCTTTGGATAACAGAATTTTAAAAATTCCATAAAACAAAACAGAAGATTAATTCTGAATGAAAGATTAAGAGGAAGAAAACTTTACATTGTGCACTTATTTGTTTTAGCTTATTTGAAGAGTTGTGAAGAAAAATGTTATTGTTTCCTAATTTAAATGTTTAAATATGCTATAATTAAGAGCTGTTGATGCTTTCAATTAACTTTTAATGGCTTTTGAGTTCATTTACCTGTTGCATGGAAGCTGGTCACCAAACAAAAAAGTAATCTTTAATGTTTTTAAAAGTGTGAAATGAGTAGGCGTCTAAAGGTGTAAAGTTACATCTGGAGGCAGCTTGAAGTTGCTCTATTTGTAAAAAAAAAAATAATGATATTCACAGAAAATCGCTTATTACAAGCTTTACTGAAACAGCCTTTTTTCATGCATTACATGACTCAGAGAGCCACAGAAATAGATTTATTCTTTGTTTTTCTTTTAAAAAACTATCCAAATAGGAATGTAATGGCATATTCAGGATAAATTGAACTTTGGTCTTTATGTATAAATTACAACAGACTTTCTAATCAGGAAACAAGTCATTTCATTTTATGGGTGTCAAGTATAACAAAACTTTATGTATGTTTATTCAGTATTGTGCTAAAATATACATTATAATTAGGAGTCTCAGACATGACAAAAGTGTTAATGTTGCCTCCAAAACTGCCCAAAAATGGTCATTTAAAGTTTAAAACCTCTAAATATGCCACACTTGAAAAACTCCAGCTTTGTGGAAAAGGCAAATTTATTTAGACAAAAAGAAATAATAAACAGAAGGACAAAGAACAGAAAGGAGTTGCCTAGGTGCGATCTAAACAGTGATGATGTCAGGGTGGCCCTGCCCCTTCAGGAACCACCCACAAAGCACATGGAGTGGAGGCGCATTTGACAAGATTAAACACAAATAACCAATAATAAGTGAAACTAACTGTAATAACAGAAAAAATATAAAAAGAAAAAAATTCAATTTTAAAAAATCCAACAAAATAGTGAACAAATGCAAGCCAGGAAACAAACCTTGGCTGCAGTATAACAGTTATTCACTCTCCCGTGAGCTTCGTTAACAAATTTCTCCTGCTTGGATTTAATTCAAAAACATTCTCAATTCAATTTCATGTTCCCTGAAGTTTTTCGGTCAGAATAACTAAATTTGACTTTTGTTGTGCTCGTAAGGCAAAGGGTGCACACTGTCCGGGGGCATCAACCCCAGAATTAGAAGTGGCAAACCGTTATCATGTCCTTGCGGTGGTAGGCAGGGATGAGGAGCCCCAATGGGCCACCTCAAAACCAGTTGTGCTCCAGAGAGAGAGAGTCTCGCACGGTGTGTTGCCTTCCGGGAGCACAGGTGGGGGATAGGCTCTTGGCCAGAGCGGGGGTGGATCCAGTTGTCATTGTCCATGTTGGAACAAATGACATACATAAGGGTAGTCTGTCAGTTCTGCGTTCCAAATTCAAAGAGTTAGGTGCTAAGCTGAGGAGCAGAACTGACAAGGTAGTCTTCTCCGAAGTTCTGCCTGTGCCACGTGCCAGTCCAGGTACGATTGAGGAGATTAGAAGGCTTAACGTGTGGCTCAAATCTTGGTGCAGGGTAGAAGGGTATAGGTTTATGGGGCATTGAGACTCCTTTTGGAACAGATGGGACCTGTTCCGCCGTGACGGGTTACATCTGAACTGGAGGGGCACCAATGTATTGGGGAGGCGTAGGTGTAGGCTAGTCGAGGATTGTTTAAACTAGGAAATGGGGGGGCATGGAGTTTAGGACAGGCCAGGTTTAGATCTATACATGGAAGAACAAACAATGGTGTAGAAACAAGAATGCATAGTAATGTAAATTCTAAGCAAACATTTAAATGTAGAAGGAGTAATACATTAAAAATAGCTTGCCTTAATGCTAGAAGTATCAAAAATAAGGTAAGTGAGTTGGAGTTATATGTAGCAGAGCATAATTATGATATTATAGCAATAACGGAAACCTGGCTAAATAACAAAGATGGGGATGAGTGTAACATAGAGGGATACACATTTTTTAGGAAGGATAGACAGAACAGAAAAGGAGGTGGGGTTGCTGTTTATGCCAAGCAGGATTTAAATGTAAGTCTTCTTCAGTTGGATGATGAGCCCCATCTTAGTGAGGACATGTGGCTTTGCCTGGAAAATATTAGGGAAAGGGGTCTTATTTTAGGAGTGTGTTATAGACCACCCAATTCAGACAGTAATTTCAACACACATCTTTTTAGTAATATCAAAAAGGCAAGTTTACAGGGAGATATTATAGTCACGGGGGACTTTAATTATCCAAATATTAACTGGGATAACCTTACAGATGGCGGAGTACAAGAGCAGGAGTTTTTAGAAGTAATCAATGACTGTTTTTTAACACAGCATGTTAAAGCACCAACACGGGGTGAAGCCTGTCTGGATTTAGTATTTTGTAATAATCAGGATAGAATTGAGGGTGTAGAGGTGATTGAACCACTAGGGTCAAGTGACCATTATGTAATACAATTCTCAGTATTTTGTAAGAGTGCAGATGCAAAGACTAAAATTGTTAAGTTGAACTTTGGTAGGGCTAATTTTGAGCAGATGCGACAAAGTCTTAAGTAGGATACACTGGGATAAGCTTTTAAGTGTGGAGACAGTTGAGGAGCAGTGGAACAGGTTTAAAAATGTTTTACATGTAATGCAGGACAGATACATCCCTAAATTTGGAATTAATAGGAAATGAAAAAAAACTCCACGGTGGATTAATAAAGATTTAAAAAAGAAGTTGCAAAGGAAAAAACTGCTTTATAAGGCATATAAGACTAATGACTGCATAGTGAATTGTAGAGCGTATGAGAACATGAGGGCAACCATTAAGAAGGATATCAGGAAGGCTAAAAGACAGTTGGAGAGGAATATAGCAGATAAGGTGAAAGAAGACCCTAAGAGATTCTTTCAGTATTTTAGTAGTAAAAGAACAGTCAAAGAGGAGGTCAAGTGCATCAGGAATAGTAAAGGGGAATTAAAAGATACAGACAGTGAAATAGCGGATGCATTAAACTTACATTTTTCTGAGGTGTTTACAAGTGAGCAAGTGGATAACCTCCCAGAGGTAACAGGGACTACTAGGGAGGTACTGAGGGATTTGGAAATTGTAGAGGGAGAAGTACTGCTCAGATTAAATAAGCTGAAATCGAACAAATCACCAGGACCAGATAATATTTATCCTCATGTTCTTAAGGAGGCTAGTGAGTACATATATAAACCCTTGACGCATATTTTTAGGAAGTCACTGTGCACTGGAGAGATTCCGAAGGACTGGAAAATGGCAAATATCATCCCATTATATAAAAAGGGTGACAGGGCAGATCCAAGCAACTATAGGCCAGTAAGCTTAACATGCATCACAGGAAAATTAATGGAAGGAATTATTAAGGATAAGATCGAGCAACACCTGGCAAGGACAGGAGTTATTCTACGCAGTCAGCATGGGTTCAGAAAAGGGAGGTCGTGTTTTACTAACATGCTGGAATTCTATGAGGAGGCAACAAAAGTATACGATCAAAGTGGAGCTTATGATATTATTTACCTGGACTTTCAGAAAGCATTTGATAAGGTGCCACATGAGAGGTTGGGCATCAAATTAAAAGAGGTGGGAGTTCAGGGTGATGTTTGTAGATGGGTGCAGAATTGGCTCAGACACAGGAAGCAGAGAGTGATGGTGCGAGGAACGTCATCAGAACTGGCTGATGTTAAGAGTGGTGTTCCACAGGGGTCAGTGCTAGGGCCGCTGCTATTTTTAATATATATAAATGATTTCGATAGTAATATAAGTAACAAGCTGGTTAAGTTTGCAGATGATACCAAGATAGGTGGATTAGCAGATAATTTGGAATCCGTTATATCATTACAGAAGGACCTGGATAGCATACAGGCTTGGGCAGATTTGTGGCAGATGAAATTTAATGTCAGTAAATGTAAAGTATTGCACATTGGAAGTAAAAATGTTAGGTTTGAATACACAATGGGCGGTCGGAAAATCGAGAGTACACCTTATGAGAAGGATTTAGGAGTCATAGTGGACTCTAACAGAATGTTAGGATATATAGCACAATGTGTGGAGTACAAGTCCAAGGAGGTTATGCTCAACCTTTATAATGCACTGGTGAGGCCTCATCTTGAGTACTGTGTGCAGTTTTGGTCTCCAGGCTACAAAAAGGACATAGCAGCGCTAGAAAAGGTCCAGAGAAGAACGACTAGGCTGATTCCAGGGCTACAGGGGTTGAATTATGAGGAAAGAATAAAAGAGCTGAGCCTTTACAGTTTAAGCAAAAGAAGATTAAGAGGTGACATGATTGAAGTGTTTAAAATTATGAAGGGAATTAGTGCAGTGGATCGAGACTGTTATTTTAAAATGACTTCATCAAGAACACGGGGACACAGTTGGAAACTTGTTAAGGGTAAATTTTGCACAACCATTAGGAAGTTTTTCTTTACACAAAGAACGATAGAAACTTGGAATAAGCTACCAAGTAGTGTGGTAGACAGTAAGACGTTAGGGTCTTTCAAAACTCGACTTGATGTTTTCTTGGAAGAAATAAGTGGATAGTACTGGCGAGCTTTGTTGGGCTGAATGGCCTGTTCTCGTCTAGAGTGTTCTAATGTTCTAATAACACCATATATTCCAACTTATATGACACATTTCCAAAACCTGTGATTTTTAAGGAGCTTTTGATTGTCATTTGTATAGAAATACACCCCTATACACCTAAAATGAAAATATAGTATGTTAGAAACACCTGGAAGAATACAGAGTAAGAAATGTAAAAAAATAATAGATATTGCACATCATTTTTTGAACAATCACAATTAGAAATTATTTTGCCCATTTTCTGCTGTTTCATATAATTAAGAGTAACTTGAGTCTAAAATACTAAGTTTAGTTATTTGGAGCTTCACCAAACCCTGATAATATTTATTATGTTGTGTTTTCCTTTTGTGTTCCTGTTACTGTATATTTCCCTATTCTGTATATTGTAGGGTGGCACAGTGGTGCAGTGGTAGCGCTGCTGCCTCGCAGTTAGGAGACCCGGGTTCGCTTCCCAGGTCCTCCCTGCGTGGAGTTTGCATGTTCTCCTCGTGTCTGCGTGGGTTTCCTCCGGGCGCTCCAGTTTCCTCCCTCAGTCCAAAGACATGCAGGTTAGGTGGATTGGCAATTCTAAATTGGCCTGTTTGTGTGTGTCCTGTGGTGGGTTGGCACCCTGCCTGGGATTGGTTCCTGCCCTGTGTTGGCTGGGATTGGCTCCAGCAGACCCCTGTGTTCGGATTCAGCTGGATGGATGGATGGATGTATATTGTATTATGTTATGTCATCAGTGTGAGCCATTGTTCATTACGTTACTGTGAAAGGAGGTAATCATGTTATTCTCTGTACAGGAGAATTAAATTATTTTAAATTGCTTCAGTTAATTTTTTTGTATGTGACAGTAATAATAAGATGCTCTTCTCAGCGTAGTTGTTTTGAAATGTTTTGAATGATTTTATATTAATTTTAGTTATGTGTTAATGTGAGCTATCAATGGCCTTTCCACGTGTTTTTTGTTAATAGGAGTACAGTACACCCCCAAAATTTGTGGGGATTACTAGAGCACCCGCAAATTGTGAAAAACCGCGACTTTTGGATGTGGTTAAAAAATGCCTTTTAAATGTCTATTTTTATAGTTTCAACCCTAAATACAGTATGCCCCCAAAGCACTTTAATTTCATTGCAAACTCAGCTTAATATATTACCTAAAAAATTACCTTAATACATTACCTAAAAACAGAATGTAAAGGTAAACCCGTATACTGTACAGTACTGTGCTGTTATGTCTCCCGCGGTGCTACAATGTAAAATACCGATGTTACCGCTATATGTACTGTAATTCATGCAAGCTCATTTTCTTTGGTATGCGCTGTAGTTTTTTTTTGTTATAAGAAGAGTAAATACATAATAATTTCATTTAATTAAAATACAGTAAAATGTACGGGTACTCACCAATGATGAATAATATTGATGATGGTGAAGAGCTGGGCAGTACGATGCACAGGATTTAAAACTCCTCGGGTGGCACCTCTTCTTCAGTCGCTTCAGGAGGAGTCGTATCTTTGTACGGGTCTTCTTCTGGTGGGGTTTCGTGCTAGCTTTTCTTTATAGGTTTCAGGAACATTGTGATAGGAAGTTGCTACTTTGTCTCCTGTAGTGAATTGCTGGTACAATTTCCATGCTTTCTCACGGATGATGTTACCGGCCAAGGGAATATTCTTCCTGCAGTCTGTGATCCACAGTGCCATGGCAGATTCCATCCTGACGATATTTTTATTCCTTACGGTCGTTACCTTTTTGGCACAATCACAGAAACTTACAGATATGGTACTTCAGATCGCTGCTTCGTTCTTCTTTATGTAGCATACGGTGCTTTCATTAATGCCATAGTGGCGCGCTACTGCAGCATAACTTTTTAGTTCCCGGAGCAAATCCAGTAGTTCAACCTTCTCCTGGAGTGTTTTAAACTTCTTCTGGTGCTTAGGCTCAGTTCCAGAAGCCTTAGAAGGTGCAGGGCGATTCAACGACATTGTGTGCGTTTAAGAATAACAAAACAATAACAAAATGGAAAACACGAGGACACTCAGCTGGAGACGCGTCACAAAGCAGCAGTCAATCATCAGCAAGGAGAAATGAATAGCGCTCTCGGATTGGCTACTTTTACCATCCCAAACCGCGGTGGTAAACCCACTCACCTGGAGACACGACACATGGCAACAATCAGTCAGCGGCAAGGAGAAATGAATAACGCTTTCTGATTGGCTACTTTCACCATCCGAAACCACGTTTCCCTCAGCGGTTGCTTCTCTCTTACAGTACAGTATTGCCACGAACAAAGCCATAAAAAATTGCGGAGGATTGCTAATTGCTTTCCGCTAACAATTAATAGTTAGGTTCTAAGAAAAAATCTGCGAACGACTGAGTCCATGAACCCTGAACCGCAACTTTGCGGGGGTCTACTGTAATTTTAAAATTCTAGGTAAGCCATTCCCTGCTATCTAAAATGTTGAATTATGGTAATTGGATCCATACTGAACTTTTTTCAGATTCTTTCAGATTCTTCAGAATCAGTTCACTTCACCCAGAAGAAATGAAACAGTGAGGTGAATCCTCAAGAAGATGTATGAGGTTTTGTTATATGGTTCAGGATAGAGAGAAAGCAGTCATATCGACCTGCTGTCCATTTTTTTCACATCATTCAGCGAGAACTGTAAGATAGGATTCATTGTCGTTTCACCCTGACTGTGCTTAATCATTTTCCTTCTTATTTTCCTCTCTTTTTTTTTTTTTCATCTTTTTTTTTGTATGTGTATATCAGACCAGGATTAAGTGTTTGGCCGGGAGGAGGACGTCCATAGGAAATGGGATAACAAAATGAGCATCCTGTCTTGCGGGCAGCAAAGTGTAGCGATAGTACCTCTTATAACGCGATTGTTACAACTGATAAACTTATTATAATCTCAATGTGTAAAAGCTCTTTATGAATTCGCTTATTTACAATATATCCAAACTTTTCTATATATGCAAAATATTTTGACTACACTCACTCTTTTAATGAATTTCAGAATTAAATCTTAGTGAATTTTAGGTTTTCAGAAAATTGTTCTAGGTTTTCATGCAGCATGGCGAGATATAATTTAGTAGTGCTGCATCATGGATTCAGAATCCTGTGTCTAAGGTCTACAATTTTTTTACATTTTTTGTGGGTTAAGTATCTGTATTGTTTGTATGTGAGTGTGTCATACCATGGGTTTGTACCAATTTTGTTCCTCACCTTGAAACAAGTGCTGCCAGTAAAGGCAGTAGTGATCAACAAACCTGAACTGCAAAAGAAGGTTAGATATTTAAGGAGTTTGTACTCTAAAAAGCCTTTTTGTACTAAGGGTAAAAATATAGCATTGTTTAAACCTGTCAGAAAACCTAAAAACACACAAAAATCGCTGCACTGATGGCCTGCAATAAGGAAGTTGTATATGAATTATCATGTTTGCTCTTTACCACACAAATCTATAGTACTAAAAGTGCTTTTGTCTGTTGTAATTGGTTCTATTTGTTTACACTACAGTGCTCTGTAAAATGTCATCTAAAGTCATGTTAAATTTACCTTTAATAGCTTCAACATATTTAGAATCAACCGCTGTCATCAAATTTATGTATAGCCTAAGAGTAAATGTTTCAGGTCCAAGCCAAGGGATTTTTTTCCTCTGATGCTCTGGAAAAGCTTGCACATGACATTCCAGATTCACTGTTGCTAGCACACTGCTCAGGTTCAGTATAATTTGCCTAGATTTACATTCTAGCTGCTTTCTTTTGGGTTCTGTCTTATGTTCAATGCAGCCAGCATTGTCACTGGAACCCTGTACTATGAAAGTATTACAAGCCAAATTAACATATAGGAATATCTCGTAATGATTTAAAAGGTAAAGTATCCTGAAATAGTTCATGATAACTCTAACTCACTTACAGATACTGTATATTGAAAAGCAATTAAGATATCTTCAAATCAATGTAAGATTTTCTTATGAACCTGATTTATGAATATATTTAAATTATTTACAGATAGTTTGCATGCAGATTGTTTTAAATTAATTTAAAGATATCGCAAGATAAAAATGTTGCAGATTATAAATTTATTTATCATTGATGGACACAGTTCCATTTTTAACCATGATTTAAAAATATGCATAATTAATCTACTGATTAAATAATTATTTGAAGTTATCCTTAAATGATTTAAAGATATCTGTAAATTATTTGTGGATATCTATAATTTAGTTTTAAGTGTTTTATGGGAAGCATTATTGCCTCATAACCTTGCATCCAGGGTATGAACTACCTTCCCAGAGGTTGTCTTTGAAGAGTTTACACATTATCCCTGTGTCTGTGAAGGACTTCTCAGAGGCACTCTTGTTTTTGCTCCTGAACTGCCAAAGACACGCGGGTTAGGTTCCAAACCATACCCTGTATGAGTGTTTGCATTAGTGGGCCCTGTGATGTACTAGAAACCCAATCCTGGGGTATTTCCTACATTCTACCCAGCACTGCCAGAAGAGGCTATGGTGACTGTCAGTGCTGGATTAGTCTGTTTGAGAAAACAAGGTTATAATATGAAAGTCAGGAAAACACAAAGTCTCAAATTAATACAAAAAATAAAGTTCTGACTTGTTTCACTAGGCCTAGCTACCAAAAGGTTTGCACCATGTGTGCTGCTTTATGTACAGTACTTTTCTGCAAGATTACAAAAGAACCTTCATAAATTCAATTTTCCTTCCTTTCTCATACAATATTGGTTTCACATCTTTTTGCTAATTGAGCACTTGCCCATCAACAACTGGCTTCTTGTGTCAGGAAAGGGCTAGAAAACTAGAAGCTCCAGATTGCATAAAAATCTTGATTCCCACCATCTTTTAAAGGACAAGTCAACCCCTCTATTCCTGCCCATCACTATAGATTGCAGAGAATTATGTACAGTATACAACACTAGCAGTATTAACTAAATATAAGGCATGGAGGACCCAGAAGAGGTCATTTATAGCAGGTGGGTAATAATTAAAATACCATTTCATATTTTTGAAACTATACAAGAATAATTTTTAATAGTATGATGAAGAGAGACATTCAGAAAGAATATTTTCAATAAAAGAAACTGTTTATTTTCTGCACACACTCTTTGCTGTACCTTAACATCATGTTTGTGTCAATTTCATAACTGTTTCAATCTCCATTTGCACAGATTTTTTGTATCCCTTTAGTGTGCAGTTAACCAATACATTTTCTATATCTACATATATACAGTAGACCCCCGCAAAGTCGCAGTTCAGAGTTCGCAGCCTCAATCATTCACAGATTTTTCCTTAGAATCTATCTAATAATTGTTAGTGGAAACCGCTAATATTCTCCGAAATTTGTATGGCTTTTTTCGTGGCAATACTGTACTGTAGAGAGAACAGGAAGCAACTGTAGAGGAAAACGCGGCTTGGGATGGTGAAAGTAGCCAATAGAATTTGAAACTGCAACTCCCAGCAGTCCCTGCAGTGGCTCTGATTGGTCTTCTGCTGAGGGTGCTGAGGCTATTGGGGTTAAAGGATGTCAGTGCGGCTTTTAAAAAGGGGGCCGGTGACCAAATGCAAAAAAAAGTTTTTGTAATTTGTGTTTCAAGTTCCTGTCTGTCTGCCTTCTGTTGGGTTACCTGTACTTATTCGTTTTGTCCTGGATCATTTCGTGGTTGGCGTCTGGATTGTCTGCCTGTGTACATGAGGACTGTAAGTGGATTCATGGCCATCCTGCAAAGAAAGGAGCGCTCCTGAACCCATCCACCTGTCTTCACCATTTCAGGAACTAGCGGTAGGACTATCTTTACATTCCCATTCAACGTGCGGATCTCTGGACTATCTATTTTTATCATTACATTTCATCCGTTGCTGTTTTTCATGAACGTTTTTCATGGTGGTATTGTTGTTTTCATTTATTTCATTTGTTTTTATTACATTCTTTATATGCTGTTTGATTACCGGTTTGCTTTGTTTTTGTCTCTGTTTGTGAGTGTGTGTGGGTCAGGCCAAGGCTGGGTGCGTCCCTGGAATCTCCACCATAAAAATAAATAAATCACCGTCTTCTCGACGGTGTGAATCTTAGCAGCACTGGACCGCTACGGTGTTATTCATTTCTCCTTGCTGCTGATTGACTTGTTGCTGATACATCTCCAGCAGAGTGTTCTTGTGCTTTCCGTTTTGTTCCTCTTAACCCTTAAACCGCCACAACTGGCTATAGTCATTTCCCAGTGCCATTTGCGAGCATGCAGGACCTGATCAGTCAGTGCCGTACATTCGTTGAGCAGCCAGCTCATGACCACTGCCAGCTCCTTGTGTGCAGGGGGGCTGAACGCACCCCTAGAAGACATGGATGCTCCTCAAAAAACCCCTCTTAAAAACGCTGATAGACTACTTTCACATTGCTCCCTTACTTGCTGGGCTTACTTGCGGCTGCTCTGTTGCATGATATGCTTCTCGCGCGACGCTACACATACTTCAAAGCCTGTATAGCACCTGTCCTTTCTGGCTGATTGCTTTGTTTCTCTCTCCTCCCCCAGACATCCTCTGCTCCTGTTGGGGGTCCCGCTCCCATTGTGCTTCCCTATGATGTTTGTCTATTCTTTAATCGATAACTAACTGCATACTGAGCTCATTTTACTTCTGAAAGAGACATGTTTGTTTGAAGAGTTTGAATAAAGTTCCTGTCTTTACAATCTCCTGTGTTTCTGTGCAATTCTGTGACCCAAGCGTGACACCCTGCAGCACTGCAGCCTCACTGATACTGGGATTGAGCGGCTGCACTAGACAAGCCTGCAAGCATCAACGCTTACCTCTGTGTGCTTGAGTGCAGCCAGTTCAAGCACAGTTGGCTCGGTGATTTACTGAATTTAATCCATAGTGTCAGTTACACCTTGTACATATTGTTCCAGTAGTTTTTAAAATAGTTTTTACAGTTCATTAGCCGTGTGTAAAATGATCAGTGTTGCAGTAATTGTGATGCTCTTTGCATGAAAGAAAAAATGTGTTCCATTAAAATTTCACTTTTTCTTTGTGAATTGTGACATTTACTTAAAGTGTAGCAAAAAAGTATTTGGCGTCCAGGGATGTATTAACCCCCAAATATGTGGCAGTTTAAGGATTAAAGCCCCACGATGCCGCCGAAATGCCCTGCAACTTCTAAGGCTTCTGGCAATGAAAACGCGTTTGCATTAATTACAGTACATATAGCGGTAATATCGGTATTTTACATTCTAGCACTGCGGGAGACATAGTAGTACAGTATACAGGTTTAGCTTTACATTCTTTTTTTTTAGGTAATGTATTAAGCGGTGTTTGAAATTAAATTAAAGTGTTTTCGGGGCATATTTAGGGTTTAAACTATAAAAATAGGCATTGTTTTGACCACATCCAAAATTCGCAGTTTTTCACAATTCGCAGGTGCTCTAGGAACGTAACCTCCACGAATTTTGGGGGTGTACTGTATATATAAAATCCAACATCTGTCTGTCTGTCCACTTTTCATGAGAGAACTACATAACTGTTTTTCTATAAATGGCTTGAACATTCAGGTTGATTTTGCGACTTCTCTCATAGTGCTAAGTATCATAATTCACTTGCAGAAGCGTCTTAATTGTGTGAATCCGAGACATAGGCTGCAGGCTGAGGTGAGGGGGAAGCGTGATATTAGAAGTGGGGAGCCGGGTAGAGCCCTCGTCACTCACGCGCCAGACTCCATTCGAATCGCTCTACCTTTGGCCACATTTTGGAGTGGACCTTGCCTCCACTTAGCTAGTGATACCTGTTTGCTTATTGATTTTTAAAGTTTGTCCTGTTTCACCACTACTTGGGCAGAGCTGGCGGGGGATGGCTAGTTTTAGATATGCAGTATCTCCTCCTTTATAATCACTTAAAGTTATCATTTGTCTGATTACATGTTTGATAAAATCCTGTCATGTTTGTTTCCTGGCAGATATCAAGAACTCTGCAAAGCTGTTCACACGGGAATGTTAGGGCTGGACATTTATGTATATACCATTGCCTGGGAGGTGATTCCTCAAAATATGCAATTTGATTCAATTTTTATGTATTTGTACATTTGTACACTTTCGCATTCTCAGATCTGAACATAAAGCTATAATACAGTTAAATAAAAAATCACATTTAATAATAGTACAAAGGCTCATGAAATATTTACATGCAAATGTTAATTTATTGCTACACTATTTTATTTATTGGAGTACTATTTTAGAAACATTCTAAACTAGAAATCAACCTAAGAGGCCAAAATATATGTACAAAATCAATAACTTATTAAATATACAAGGTGTGGTTAGGTGAGTAAAGAAAATTACAAAAAATTGCTAAAAAAAAAGCAAAACAAAATAGCAATGCATACAGCCTATCTATACAGGTGCTTATCCCAAGTAGGGTAGCTTACCCACTTGTTTATCTCCATATACCATAAATTCACATTGCAGATCTCTTTCTTTTTTTCTATTCTTCCACTGTAGCCAGGTGATCTTTTTTCCACACATAAGCTTATTTGCTGGGGCATGCTATAGACCTGGCTTTGCAAAAGGGACATCAGGCTATGACTATGTGTTGCATTTTACTGGTGTGTCTGCACCTTTGACCCTACTTTTACCTTTAAAGCAGAGGTGCCCACACTTTTTCGGCTTGCAAGCTTTAAAATGCATTAAAAATGCTATATATATCTATACTAATAAAAGGCAAAGCCCTCACTGACTGACTCACTGACTGACTCATCACTAATTCTCCAACTTCCCGTGTAGGTAGAAGGCTGAAATTTGGCAGGCTCATTCCATACAGCTTACTTACAAAAGTTAGGCAGGTTTCATTTCGAACTTCTACACGTAATGGTCATAACTGGAACCTGTTTTTTGTCCATATACTCTAATGGAGGAGGCGGAGTCACGTATCGCGTCATCACGCCTCCTACGTAATCACGTGAACTGAAAACAAGGAAGAGATTTACAGCACGAGTCAAACGCGGGAAGGAAGGTAAATGACATTAATTTTTGAGTGACTTTTAATACTGTGTAAGCATACATATTAACACATGTGCAATTAAACGTGTGCATTTACGGGGTGATTTCTCAGGCTTAAAAGCTCGCCTTTTATTAAAAAGGTGAATGCAAACTGTTTTCATTCTGAAGGGCACAAACCACGTTAGATTTCATGCTCAAGAGTAAGCTCAGCACACAGCTTGGTCATATTAGAACCGGAAGGGCGAACTGACAACATGGTATACAAAGAGATCCTTAAGAAATAATTATTGATTCATTTTCCCTCAGTTTAAAAAGGTTTACTTTTCTTCTTAATAAAAATTTTAAAGCAGTACTTCGCCGCTGCGAAGCGCGGGTATTTTAATATATATCAAAATATATTGTGTCATCACGCCTCCCATGTAAGCACGTGAACTGACCCGCTGCCGTTTGCAATGCCATATTCGCGAGATACAAGTTTAATGAGAAGACACGAGGTATAAACGACAGTTTGGATCACTTTGTGACAGAGTTAAAATTGCTGTAGCGAGAAACTTTTAACTGCCAGGTCTTAGCTAACATTAAATAAACCCCTGGACATCGCAACATCACACAAGAGAGCGGCTCACTTGAAGTGACTGAACGCAGCAGGAGTGATCACTTCAATGAATCAAACCTGTTCAAAAAACACATTTCACAATTGATAAGGTACGAAAACAATATGAAACCGATTGTGGATTTCCGTACAGCCACTGAAACTTTGTGACGGCACGAGACTTCAGGTCACGTGTCTGCAAAAGAACCTCATTCAGGCAACTATTTTTACTGGCGGTGGCTCAGGGGAGACAGTT